>NC_088415.1:72084413-72179413 GCF_034236695.1 Oncorhynchus nerka | reverse complement strand
CTCTTCGGCTGCTCCTATCTAAGCTGTCCCTCGCTCTCTTTAACCCCTCTGATTAGGGGTCCTAGTCACTATGTGTGTAGCAGTATAGCGGCGGGGCGATCTGATCCTGTACTAGCCCCCTCATCCTCAGCCCTGGGTCTGGGTCTGACTGTACGGTACGAGGTAGTAGAGGAGGAGGCAGAGAGAGGCTTTAAAGCCCCCTGACTCTCCCCGGTGTATCGTACCACGTTGTCAGTTCAGAACGGGTGCACGGCCGATCAATAGAAAATTAAAGAGCCTGAGAATGGTTTCTGATGGTGCTCACACATTAACCCCCTTCAGTGCCTGTGTCCCAAATGACACCCTATTCCCTGTGTAGTGCGCTAATTTAACCAGGGCCCATAGAGTCAAATGTAGTGCACTATGGAGGGAATAGGGTGCCATTTCGGACGTAGACTCTGCCTCTCATCTCTCCTACAAACTTACGCTACAGAGACGAGCTGAGCAGCTCTATTTGAGCCGTCTTGGGTAACAGGGTCGGAGAGGAGGAGGGGAAGGAGAAAAGCTCTCAGCGATTGGCAGGAGGTGGTGGTGTTTAGGAGTTTAAGCATTAAAAAAAGGTGAAATAAAGAAATGGAGGAGAGGAGCGTGGCAGCAGCGAGAGGAGAGGGAGAGTTGGATGTCGTCTAGCTGGCTGTCTGGGGACTCAAATCTCAGAGCAATTTTCAGGGTGGGTGATTGGCAGCTTGATGTGTATTCTTCCCCTGTAGGAGCCGGTGATAACTCTGGTCCATTCCCCATCTTACAGGCCTGTTGTGGAGCTATTACAATGACAATAGCGATAAGGGACATTCATCACTCAGCCTCCCGCGGGCTGACGGAAGGGCCCCATCAACAGGTCTGGTGGGGACCGGGAGCCAGCCAGGGGAGCTGGAGGTTCACTGAGCCTGAATTACAGAGCACTCTCAGGCGGAAAACAATATGCTCAGCCTCTGCCTCAGCACCACAGATTGGGCTGCACAATGCACAATGCACACAGAGACACTGACACAGAGACACACTCAAGCACACAGAGAGAATCTGACTTCTTATTTTTCACTTGACTGAGGACCATTTCTATAATTCAATATTGTTGAAAAATGAAACCTCCGCCTGCTCGCTGTTCCGAGTGCGCACATCCTCCGTTATCGTCCTGATTCATTATTTCCATTTTCAAATTGTAAAAGAAAGAAATATACATATATTGTAATGCTTCACATTCCACCCCAACCATCCATACATGTGTTGTTATTTCGTCTAGTTTTATTCACACCCTGTGACTGATTGAGTGGTCCGAGGCAGCGTCGCTGGCCAGCAGGAACAATGCAGTGTGTTTAAGAGGTGGGCAGTGCACTGGTCTCTTTGTGCCTTTGTGGCCCATTGTTAATGGTTCTATTGTGACAGGGACGGTGGGGACGGTGGCACCAACAGAACCACAGCTGCACGCTGGTCTGGTGGAGAGCAGTGGCAGGGCCTGGGGGGGAAGGGAGGGAGGGAGGAACTGGGGAAGGAGTGGTGTGTTGTGAAAGAAGGAGAGCGTGGGCATCGTCTGGTGATGACTCACCCACCACAACTTAAAGTGGCCCGGTCAGACGTACACGCAGCAGCAGGCTACTTGTAGGGGCCACATTCTTCACAGCATCCCATCTGGGCCTGTTAGATAGGTGCATTTCTCCCTTTGGAGATCTTGAAGCAGGTGTTGCATGGCAGAGGAAAACCTTGCGCTCTTTAAGATCAGAGAGACTTAACATAAATAGAGGGGAGATGGATTGATGCCGGTTGGTCCGGAGAGAACAGTGGGAGATCTGTGTTGTTGACAACTGCGGCAGGGTGCAGTGTCACGACCACCCTGCAATATATTCTACTGAAACGGTCTGGTCTCCCCTGATCACCCCCACCATCACCCTGCTGCTGGCAGCTTTGGCGCAAGCGGAGCGGAGCTGGGCTGGGCTGGGCGGCCTTCTCTGGCTCCTCCGGTTTATGGCAGTGACCTTGAGCTATTAACACTGCAAACCTCCAGACAAGGAAGCTAATTTACAGTGCTGGGACCTATCCTCAGAGCCCCATGAGCTGCTGAAACGAATTGGGGCTTTGGCTAGCCTGGCTGGTCTGAGCCAAGACTCTCTCTCTCTCTCCACACATATCTACATTACTGTATGTCCCCCAGACTGCAGGTCACTGATGCTCAGGGAGAAACAGCCCAGTCACACTTCAGAGTAAAAAGTTAAGCACAATAAATAAATATATATATATATACCTAATTATGTTTTGTATGTAAGTTTTTTTTTTAAAGGAGTAAAGGATATAGGCTAATAAAAGTAATAATAATATCCATTAATCAATGAGCTAAAAACATTGCTTAATATGTCAGAGGAACACACACACAGGGACATACACACACTGACACACACACTGACACAGAACACACAGAGGGACACCTTCCTGCAATCTCCATTTATCAGTGCAGGGCCGAGCCCTGTCTACAGTGTGCCGTCACAATGCTGGATAAACAAACTGTCCATGATGTATGAGGCCCTTTCAAGCAATAAAGTTATTAACTTTTAACTATCAGCTACCGCTTGGCATGAAAACTGTCCGTGAAGAATTAACCCCAAGGGTCGATAAGTCATGTAGCTATTTTCCCCTTCCCTATCCATCCATCTGTATTCCTCCAACAGGGCATTAGTCTAGTATCTATTCCCCATTAGCCTATTTTCCTATACACTAAGGGGAAATGGGCTTTGAAGGAAAAAACGTCCGGTCTTTGATGCCGTGTTCAACAACAATCATTTCCTGTGAAAACTGGAACTGTGAACATTTCAGCTTCAGGGTTCAAAGGAGCTGTGGGCGATCCATTTGAGCTCTCTTATGTCTTGTTACAGGAGTTAAGTCTCGTGTCATGTGGTGGATGAATTGATAGGGGTGATAGGGGCTGTTGAGGGCGAGGTGGTGGAGGTGGTGGAGGTGGTGGCGGTGAAATGGCAGGTCCAAGCCAGGGCTGTGTCCCAAACGCACCCGCTTCCCTTTCTAGTGCACTATATAGGGAATAGGTTGCCATTTGGGATTCAGGCCAGGTGTCATGACAGCAGCCAGCGGGCTGGGCTGGGCTGTATTCTGTTGATAAGCCAGGATACACATGGTGCATTGCAGTGTGACCCATGCCCTGTATATTGACAGACTCCAGCCAGTCTGGAGTTCATCGGGAGACTCCATAATCTCTCCTGAGATGATTAAAAATTAATTGATTACTGCAATACTACACCATACTTTGGTCCCATACGACCAAGCCCACCACAGACGAAGCTAGATGACAAGGTAGCTAATAAATTTGAATTACCTTTTTTTTCTCCCTTCCTTTTCTATGACCACAGCCAGTCCTAGGCCTCACTATCAGGTTGTAAATTCATTAGCTGCTAACATACCTAGCAAGGGCAGCTCATTTAGCAATGACAAACAAGATTAGGAAGGGAAGGGGCGAGGGTTGTTCTTCCTCCCAACTCAAGCAGCCAGGAGCTCACGCAGCCATGATAAGGAGACAAGTGTAAAAACACACACAACCCTCGCTGCTCTCTTCGCTCCAACCGTAACCCTGTTCCAGTGACAAAGGGATCCTACCGGTGGTATAAAACAATCTTTACAAGCACTACTCTTCTCCCGAGTTGCACAGGGGTCTAAGGCATTGCACCTCAGTGCTTGAGGTGTCACTGCAGACTTCCTGGTTCCATTCCAGGCAGTTTCACAACCGACCGTGATTGGGAGTCCCATAGGGCGGCGCACAATTGGCCCAGCGTCGCCCGGGTTTGGCCGGGGTAGGCCGTCATTGTAAATAAGAATATGTTCTTAACTGACTTGCCTAGTTAAATAAAGGTTAAATATTTTTTATATTTTAAATTGAAAAATCTAACACATAAAAATCACAACAGAATGTGATTGCTGTCCACTGCTTTTAATTGACCACCAGTATTTACATTGAGGGGGACAATGAGCATTAGGCCGTAGGATGTTCAACCCCTTTTAGGTTTATTTTCTGTACAACACTAAACAGTAATTATCTTAGTCAAATGGAATAATTCAAAAACACTTAGGGTGCAAATTCAAAAAGAAAGACAACAGGGATCGAGGTTTTGATAACGGAGGAGTGGAGGGGTGGGGGTCAGAATGATAATTTCATTAAAGAATATTAGGCTTTGCCTTAATCCAGGTAATACTGTTAAGACATTCACATCCATACAAACATGCACAGACTCCCATCACTCCCAATCCCACCATCACTGCCTGCCTGGCACAATTTGTGGCTAACATATCCTGCAAGCAAGGCAGCAACTTCAGTATGTTACATTAAATTGGCAAATAACACGAGGCAGCTAGGCTCCTACCTCCTCGTCACCGCAAACAAAAGACAGCAGCCCTCTTTAATCTAACATTAAAAAGGCCAGTGTTGGTGGATGCGAGACGTCAGAACAAAATAGAAAAATCTAGCAATCAAGCTTTCTCTTATCAGGAGCGCTGTCTCTGACTGCATGCGTCTGTCTGTCAGATAATTTCTCTTTCAAAACCAGGTCTCACACTTTACACCACAGGTACACAAACACACAGACAGAATGGCATCAATTAAAGCTAGGTGGCATGATATAACTGGTTTATAAACTGGTTACCAAAGTAATTAGAGCAGTAAAAATGTATGTTTTTGTCATGACCATGGTATACGGTCTGATATACCACGGTTGTCAGCCAATCATCATTCAGGGCTTGAACCCCCCAGTTTATGAATACTTTTAGTTAGCTACGATCATAATACCTAGAAATATGTACATATCTACGCCTGGAGGGGCCTATTTTGGAAATGCTTGCCATGCTATGGGGAGGAAATGCTTGCCATGCTATGGGCCCTCGATCGGCTCAGTTGCTTGAAATGTTTCCAGGGGGAAACTCTGTGGCCTAAACTCACTTAAGCTCTCAATCAAAGCAGAAAACAGCCAGGGCTGTGTCCCAAATGACACCCTATTCTCTTTCTAGTTTACTACTTTTGACCAGGGACCATAGGGCTTTGTGCTTTAAGCAGCAGAGTGTCAGCTAGGTTAAGGAGAGGGTGAGGTGCTAGCTGCTTTACTTTATGTTTGGCAGGCTATAGAGGTGCTGTACATAGGTCTCGAGTCAGCAAGCTTGGTGTTACAGGCAGGACACATGTCATGTCATGAGCTTCTTTTGGCTCCAGATCATGTCTGGAGCAGCAGTATGTCCTTCTGTTTTTATACATGGTTATCCTAACGTAATGGAAATACATTCATTCCAAAATAATTAGTATTATTACTGTAACTGTGATAATAACAGTGTCATTAAAATCAGTGATATTATTTAAAATATATATTGTACTGTAAGACATTTTCATTAAAAAAACGGTGTGTAATTGTGTTGGTTGGACTCTCTCACTCTCCGAGGAACGAGGGACAGCGGTTATGTCACAGAGGAGAGAGCAGTGACAGGACTGTGGTGTGTGTGGCGATATACTGGGGACAAATGGGGGCTGGTGTTGTGTAATAACAGGAAGAGGTGTACCTACACTGAGGTCAGTCCGTTAGTCTCCCCAGAAACCACAGATGCTGGGCCCCTTTCCTTAATGTAACGGACAGGCAGGTGCTAGTCCACTGGCTGGCTGGGGGTACGTGTGTGACAGCGTGCGTGAGCATGTGTGTGTGTGATGTGATGTGATACAGGAAGTATGGGTTATAATACCACAGACACAATATGAAGACCCAACACAGCTGCCTTCCTTTAAATAACCATCAGCAGCATGACAAAGAGGTGGGCCGCTGGGCAACATGCCACTGCGTCCCAACGGCCGGACAACATATCTCAATACATCACTCTTCATGTTACACTCCCAGAAATACACTAGCCTGGTTCCAGATATGTTTGTACTGTTTTGCCGAGTTCTATGGCCTAGCCTGGTTCAAGACAGCACAAACATATCTGGATTAGTGGAGGCTCCTCAGAGGACGAAGGGGAGGACCATCCTCCTCAGTGAATTTCATAAAAATAAAAATAGTGAAACATTTAAAAAATGTATTTCAAATTTAAGGAGAAGAAAGAGAGAGGGAGATTGAGGGAGAGAGCTATATTTTGTGGTATATATTTTTTTCACTTTCACTTACTTATCTAGTGTCAAATTCAGCTAGGTAGTTTGGCCTACTCAAAGACCCGGCTCAAACAGAGAGGGATGCTATGTTACCTAGCTGCCTCTGGCTATCCAACACTGGAACTCTTCCACGTGAAGGTAAGCTTTTGGCTTTAATAATTTATTGCCCCTGGGGCCTGCCGGTGTAACTGCTAAACTGATTGCTGCTGACTACACTGTTCTGCATGATTGTAGCGGGTTTACTAACGCCTTAGTTGTAGTAGCTACGGCTATGTTGACTATGAAGTGGCAATGATGTGGTTATGGTATGAAGGTTTGGCTTGGAAAGTTTTTTTCGCCTGGTCACAGACAGCTGATGTGTTCCGCACAGAAGTCCACAAGCGAGGGGAAAAAGTGAGAGGAGGAGGGCGTATAGATAGATGCGAGAAGAAATTATATATTCAATGAGCTGTTTGTATGTGTCTGGTATGAAAGTAAACTGTGTTTGCGTGTGATCAGGGGTGTAATCATTGCACCGATTCTGTTGAAAAACATTTCTTAAACAGAACGAAACGGATAAACAAACCTGAATTTGTCCAATGAAACCACTCGTTTGTATGGATATTTTTGAAATGGTATTATATTTATTAATGATATTATGAATAGAAACGGTGGAGTTATGTCACATACAGTGCCTTCGGAAAGAATTCAGACCCCTTGACTTTTTCCACATTTTGTTACGTTAAATCCTTATTCAAAATTGGGAAAAAATATATATCCTCAGCAATCTACACACAATACCCCCTAACGACAAAGCAAAAACAGGTTTTGATTTATTTGCAAACATATACATAGAAAAAATGGAAATACCTTATTTTCATAAATATTCAGACCTTTTGCTATGAGACTCAAAATTGTGTTCAGGTGCATCCTGTTTCCATTGATCATCCTTGAGATGTTTCTACAACTTGATTGGAGTCCACCTGTGGTATATTCAAATGATTGAACATGATTTGGAAAGGCACACACCTGTCTATATAAGGTCCCACAGTTGAAAGTTCATGTCAGAGCAAAAACCTAGCCATGAGGTCGAAGGAAATGTCCGTAGAGCCACTCCTTAGTAAAAGGTAGATGACAGCCCGCTGAGAGTTTGCCAAAAGGCACCTAAAGACTCTCAGACCATAAGAAACAATATTCTCTGGTTTGATAAAACCAGAATTTAACTTTTTGGTCTGAATGCCAGGTTTTATCAAACCAGAGAATGGGAGAAACGGCCCAAATACAGGTGTGCCAAGCCTGTAGCGTCTTACCAAAGGAGACTCAAGGCTGTAATCACTGCCAAAGGTGCTTCAACAAAGTACTGAGTAAAGGGTCTGAATACTTATGTAAATGTAAATGTAATATTTCATTTTTTTTGTATTTTTTGAAATGTGCAAAAATTTCTACAAACCTATTTTTGCTTTGTCATTATGGGGTATTGTGTTTAGATTGATGAGGGAAAAAACAATTTAATCAATTTTAGAATAAGGCTGAAAGCTAACAAAATGCAGAAAAGGTCAAGGGGTCTAAAACCTTTCCAGAGGAACTGTATGCAGCTATCGAACATATATGGGAATGTCTGCTCAATCCGGACCAATAACCTGATTGCCGCATTACCACAAAAATGGAGGAGGCAAGTGGAAGAGGGAGACGGTAGGGAACTTGTTTTGTCTGCCATATATTAAAGATACTACATTAGATGAAAAGAATTTACAAAAAATTTGACAGCTGCGCCAGACAGGTTGCAAAAAGAATGGGAAGAGATTTTCGATGTACCAATTCCATGGCACATGGTTTATGAACTGGTACAAAAAACAACACTTGATTCAACACTTAGAGTGTTTCAATTTAAATTATTATACAAAATTCTTGCCACCAACAGAATGCTATATATATGTGGCATACAGCTCTATAGATTTTGCTGCGAAGAGACAGAATCACTAGATAATTTATTCTGGTATTTCCCCTATGTAGCTTATTTCTGGTCACATGTGCAGGAATGGTTCAAAAATCCCAACATTCACTTAAAAAGAACCTTACAAATAGCAGTGTTGGGCGATTTGGAAAGCCATAGCCAGTCAATCAATAATATATTAATACTCATAGGAAAGGTTTTCATTTTAACTCAAACTTTGTGGGTAACTATGCGATTAGAAAGGTTCAAAATGATGTAAAACATCACAGCACAATTGGAAACCAAGTGAGGGTGGTCTATGGTGATAGGTGGGCTGAGAGTGGCTGAGGGGTGGGATTAAAGAGCTGAGTTCTATGGTGATAGGTGGGCTGAGAGTGGCTGAGGGGTGGGATTAAAGAGCTGAGTTCTATGGTGATAGGTGGGCTGAGAGTGGCTGAGGGGTGGGATTAAAGAGCTGAGGTCTATGGTGATAGGTGGGCTGAGAGTGGCTGAGGGGTGGGATTAAAGAGCTGAGGTCTATGGTGATAGGTGGGCTGAGAGTGGCTGAGGGGTGGGATTAAAGAGCTGAGGTCTATGGTGATAGGTGGGCTGAGAGTGGCTGAGGGGTGGGATTAAAGAGCTGAGGTCTATGGTGATAGGTGGGCTGAGAGTGGCTGAGGGTTGGGATTAAAGAGCTCAGTTCTATGGTGATAGGTGGGCTGAGAGTGGCTGAGGGTTGGGATTAAAGAGCTGAGGTCTATGGTGATAGGTGGGCTGAGAGTGGCTGAGGGGTGGGATTAAAGAGCTGAGGTCTATGGTGATAGGTGGGCTGAGAGTGGCTGAGGGTTGGGATTAAAGAGCTGAGGTCTATGGTGATAGGTGGCCTGAGAGTGGCTGAGGGTTGGGATTAAAGAGCTCAGTTCTATGGTGATAGGTGGGCTGAGAGTGGCTGAGGGGTGGGATTAAAGAGCTGAGGTCTATGGTGATAGGTGGGCTGAGAGTGGCTGAGGGTTGGGATTAAAGAGCTGAGGTCTATGGTGATAGGTGGGCTGAGAGTGGCTGAGGGTTGGGATTAAAGAGCTGAGTTCTATGGTGATAGGTGGGCTGAGAGTGGCTGAAGGGTGGGATTAAAGAGCTGAGGTCTATGGTGATAGGTGGGCTGAGAGTGGCTGAGGGGTGGGATTAAAGAGCTGAGGTCTATGGTGATAGGTGGGCTGAGAGGTGGGATTAAAGAGCTGAGGTCTATGGTGATAGGTGGGCTGAGAGTGGCTGTGGGTTGGGATTAAAGAGCCCTTGTTCGGTAAAATATTATTGTTATGAGACTGCTGTATATAAAAGCAGAGTGTGCAAGGCGGAATTGAATGTGTCACTGTCTATCACCTTCATTACACAAAATTCTCTCGACCTGTGAACCTATATTGTAAACATTCATTCATAGGCTAGGTTGTAGCAACCTCATGATGGGTAGAGAGAAAATGTGAGTATCATGTAGTAGCCTAAACCTATCGCTGTTACATTAAACTGGGTGAATGGAATATGAATGACAGTCATCTAATATGCTGTAATAGAAATAAGGCCGTGTTAGTAAAAAAATAAGAAGTCTAGTCCTCCCTTATAAACGGCACCGTCAGCCACTGAACTGGAAACAGGCTAGAAATATACATACCACTGCTGTTAAGGAACGCCAGCCTCCACGAACACAACAGTAAGTCTCAGATCCTCATTAGCGTTAAGCAGTTATCATTAACATCAGCCTGATTTGTTAGTCGGCAGCTGTGCTTAATTAGCCTGACTGACTCGTTTGGGGTACACTCACGCAGGGGCGTATCTGCTACATGTGTACAGGCACACGTACACACACACATGTAAGCATCACAATCATCACAATCATGTAAGCCAGATATACCTATCACGAACATGCCCTTGTGTCAGTCATCAGTCAAAAAGAGGTTGTCTTGTCCTGCTCATGAACTCTGCTCCTGCATTCATCCCAGTCATCAGCAGCAAAGAACAGGGGTAGTAGGTCCATGTCTGACATCAATTTCTGCGCAATTACAATGATCATTTAATTTGGTTAATTTCTGAAAATGTAGCCTCCCTAGTGGCGCTAGAGGCGTCACTACAGATCCGGATTCCATCCAGGGCTGTGTCGCAGCCGGCCATGACCCATGATGCGGCACAGCGTCGTCTGGGTTAAGGGAGGGTTTAGCCGGGCTGGGATATCCTTGTCCAATCACGCTTTAGTGACTCCTTGTAGCGGCCGGGTGCATGCACGCTGACTTCGGTCGCCGGCTGTACAGTGTTTCCTCTGATACATTGGTGTGGCTGGCTTCTGGGTTAAGCGAGCAGTGTGTCGTGTTTCGAGCAGTGTCTCGACCTTCGCCTCTCCCAAGCCCACACGGGAGTTGCAGCGATGGGACAAGACTGTAACAACCAAATGGATATCACAAAAAAGGTGTAAAATGCCCCCCCCCCCCAAAAAAAAAATTGGGATAATATAATATAACATAAAAATACTGTTGACGAGTAGGCTATGGTGTAGCGGAATTTTGTGTGGTAGGTTTTGTGTGTTTTAACACTCTTATGTAGGTGTCATAACCAGCCATAAAATAATGCAATATATGTCACAACAGGTGTAAAAATATGAGTCATAACCATATTATAACATGTTATGACAAGTTATGTCAGCTGTTATGACATATTATGACATGGTTATGACCACGTGTTACCAACACACGCACACGCGCGCACTGATATTTGCCTCTGTCACAGGGTGGTCCACATAAAGGACCCCTTTTACTCTCTTCACTCTCTCTATAATATGGCCATTGCCATTAAAACTGTCAGGGCGTAAGCACTGAGTGTTACAACCTGTACATTACAGCCCTGCTGCAGACCCTCACCCCACCACCCCTCAGCCCCTCACCCCACACCCCTCCACCCCACACCCCCTCCAGCCCTTCACCCCACAACCCCTCCACCCCACACCCCCTCAGCCCCTCACCCCACCACCCCTCAGCCCCTCACCCCACACCCCCTCACCCCACACCCCCTCAGCCCCTCACCCATCACCCCACCACCCCTCAGCCCCTCACCCCACACCCCCTCCACCCCCTCACCCCACACCCCCTCAGCCCCTCACCCATCACCCCTCCAGCCCCTCACCCCACCACCCCTCACCCCTCAGCCCCTCACCCCTTCCAGCCCCTCACCCCTCACCCCACCACCCCTCCAGCCCCTCACCCCACCACCCCTCCAGCCCCTCACCCCACCACCCCTCCAGCCCCACACCCCACCACCACTCCAGCCCCTCACCCCACCACCCCTCCAGCCCCTCACCCCACCACATCTCCAGCCCCACACCCCACCACCACTCCAGCCCCTCACCCCACCACCCCTCCAGCCCCTCACCCCTCCAGCCAATCACCCCACCACCCCTCCAGCCCCCAGATACTGACCCCTCCAGCTCCTCCCCCCACCACCCCTCCAGCCCCCAGATACTGACCCCTCCAGCCCTCCAGCCCCTCAGCTCTCCAGCCCTCCAGCCCCTCAGCTCTCCAGCCCTCCATCCCCTCAGCCCTCCATCCCCTCAGCCCTCCAGCCCACCATCCCTCCAGCCCCTCAGCCCCCAGCACTCCAGCCTCCGAGGCCTGCTACAACTCCCTCCAGGCCTTCAGCTCCTCATGCAATTTACGACCCCAGGCCCCACACCTGTATCAAAATGCATATTTCATGTCCTCCTAAGGGTTGTGTCCTAATCAATAAACATCCGTTGAGAAATTGAGGTCAGGGGTCAGCTATTTTAAGACCATAAGATACAGTTGTCAGAAAAGTCTAGTTTTGAAGCAGAGGGTTGTCAGGGTGGCACTCCACAGCAGGATGAAGTAACAGAGGACAGTCAAGAGATACAGGGAAAAGAGAGGCAGGGGAGGATGGTTTCTCTTTTGACAGGTTACATTTCTTCAACTATGAAAGAGATATTTAATACATTTTAAAAAACCTATCGGTGTGATTAATAATTAACATAAAATGTCCCTCAATTAAATACAACTGTATTTGACATTGAATAACATTGTCACCCGTTTTTGTCATAATGTATTTTTTATATGTATCTTATTTTTCCGATAATCTGCTACTTTCTCTGAGTAAAAATGCTCCTTTAAACTGTTTTAATAACTTCTCTAACACATTGTGATCAGCGCAAAACGCGAAACTGCATGTATGCTTCAAAATTCCCCTTCCTTTAGACGTGTTTCAGTTTAGTGTGCTGACAGCCCCCCAAAAGATGCAATTTCAGACACAATTTCCTTTAATTCCAGCAGATCACCCCTTGTCAAATCCACTCATTTCTGTCATCTGACGTATTTATCAAATTAGTATTAGCCCTTCTCCCTGTCATCCCTCTCTCCAGCCATCCATCCCTCTCTCTCCAGCTGGGGTTGACATGCTGCATGCTGCCTGTGGCCCCCCAGGGCCCCTGAGGGGGGACTATATGGCTTCATCTCCATCTCTCCCTACAGTGACAATTCTATCCCCCTCTTCCTGAAAAAAGCCCCTGAAAAACAAAGCCTAACACAACCAGGGGAAAGAAAGGGAGCAGAAAGGGTGGGAGGTGGGTTTCCAGCGCAAGACAAAGATTGGTGATGCCAGTTTCAATATGACAAGTGCCAGCGTTATGAAGACAGACGTGAGCCGAGATGGGCTGAGTGACCTTTTCCAAATGTCACATGTCATTGGGGTTTTATGTCACCCTCCAAACAATATGTCAGGGGCATAAAAAAAAATCATTATATTCTTATGTTATACAGAGCAAAAATTAAAATTAAGATGACATTATTCAAAGCCAAATGGGGGTTTCTGAATTTATGATTGTGGTGATTGCGAACAGCAAGGGCCATGTCTTTCAGGCCCATCTTACGGTTGAGCTTTGAGATCTTTGATATGGTGGCCCGGCTGACAAACAGAGAAAGCAATCATCCATTAAGGCTGGAGATCGAGGTTGTTATCAGTCTATATCAATCTCTGTCTGTCTGTATCCCTCCTCTGTACAGATAAAACATCCAGATAGGACCAGCGCTGAATACAGAAACACTCATAATATACTGCCTCCCCCTTCCTTCAATGTCAAAGGTAACGGCTTTGTTTACATACGCCGAGGGTTGTGACTGTTCCCTGATGTCCTTGAATCTGATCACCCCTTTTTAGATCAATGGAAATTATAAACAGAGATTTCTAGATGAGATGTCGACAAATTGAAAGATACACTATATATACACAAGTATGTGGACACCCCTTCAAATTAGTGGATTCGGCCAATTCCGCCAGACCCGTTGCTGACAGGTGTATAAAACCAAGCACACCGCCATGCAATCTCCATAGACAAACATTGGCAGTAGAAGTGCCTTACTGAAGAGCTCGGTGACTTTCAATGTGGCACCGTCATAGGAGGCCACCTTGCCAACAAGTCAATTTGTCAAATTTCTGCCCAGCTAGTGCTTCCCCGGTCAACTGTAAGTGCTGTTATTGTGAAGTGGAAACGTTTAGGAGCAACAGTGGTTCAGCCGCGAAGTGGTAGGCCACAGAAAATCACAGAACAGGACCGCTGAGTGCTTGACATGTAAAAATCATCTGTCCTCGGTTGCAACACTCACTACTGAGTTCCATACGGCCTCTGGAAGCAACATCAGCACAAGAACTGTTGGTTGGGAGCTTCTTGAAATGGGTTTCCATGGACGAGCAGCCGCACACAAGCCTAAGATCACCATGCACAATACCCTGCTCAGTCACTGCAGCCAAAGCTAGACTGACTCCCTGGCTGGAGTGTTGTAAAGCTCGCCTCTATTGGACTCTGCAGCAGTGGAAACAAGTTCTCTGGAGTGATGAATTCCACTTCACCATCTGGCAGTCCGATGGATAAATCTGGGTTTGGCGGATGCCAGGAGAATGCTACCTGCCCCATAGTGCCAACTGTAAATTTTGGTGGTGGAGGAATAATGGTCTGGGCTGTTTTTCATGGTTCGGGCTAGGCCCCTTAGTTCCAGTAAAGGGAAATCTTAAAGCTACAGCATACAATGAAATTGTAGACAATTCTGTGCTTCCAACTTCGTGGCAACAGTTTGGGAAAGGCCCTTTCCTGTTTCAGCATGGCAATGCACCCGTGCACAAAGCGAGGACCATACAGAAATTGTTGGTCGAGATCAGTGTGGAAGAACTTGACTGGCCTGCACAGAGCCCTGACCTCAACCCCATTAAACAACTTTGCTGTTGGAACTCCGCCTGTGAGCCAGGCCTAATCGCCCAACATCAGTGCCGACCTCACTAATGCTCGTTGCTGATTGGAAGCAAGTCCCCGCAGCAATGTTCCAACATCTAGTTGAAAGCCTTCCCAGAAGAGTGGAGGCTGTTATAGCAGCTTAAGGGGGACCAACTCCATATTAATGCCCATGATTTTGGAATGAGATGTTCAATGATCATTACTTTTGGACATGCAGTTAATTTAATGGCTTAATGAATTATTGATCTTTGGTAAAACAAAAAATCACAAACGTAGCCATTTTACATGATCTCTCTTCAGGTCAGGTGAATGTGCAGAATACAGCCACCTGGGACTTTCACTGGAGGTCAGACTCTACCCTCAGTGCATAGTACAGTATGCTGAACCCCCACCACTAAGCTCCTATCTGCACATTGTCAGGCATCTCAGGTGTAATAGCGCCTTACATCAGCACTATAGAAGGAGAGGAGTCAATATAGATGTCCCCTGTCTAATAAGCAGTATGCTGCCGTTGCTGCCTGTGTTGGGTCAAAGGCCAGAATGATGTCATACTTCCTGAGAACACAATAAAACTTGTGCTCCAGAGTCACAGCCTTCCTGTTCTCCCTATACCCTCCCTGGGAGGGAGGGAGGGATGCACTCAGAGTGCTAGCATGGTGTAATTGCTCTAGTGACTTTGAGTCAGAGTGTTACCGTGGTCAGCGTCCCAAATGACACCTGATTCCCTATTTAGTGGCACTACTTTTGACCAAAGCCCTGTGCAGGCCATTGAGATGCAGCCCATTGTGTAATTGCACTAGTCGTTCTGAGTGAGACACCCTACACTACAAAGGCCTGTCTTCTCCAAATCTGGTGCTAGGTGATAAACCACTCAGTGAAACCTTTATTGCTTTAATAAACAAGAAAGGGTGATTAATGTTGCTCTTCTTCTTTAGTATTTCTAATAAATGATGACAGATTTATATCACGGTCAGAGCAGCCAAAGACCCATTAAACGTGTCTAGAAGGATAGATAGCTCCACACGCTGTAACATGGCAGGGGGAATTAGCCAAACACTTCTTTCTTGTGTTTCCATGCACAATGAAATAGCAACAGGTCTCTTCCAATTTGCTATGACATATCAAGATTGTTTGGGGGGAGGCCATATTTTTTTTTAAACTTTGATTGTTATGAGATTGTTTCCCTAATACCTTTCTTTTCCTGTGCCAGCTGGGTGGCTATGAGAACCTTATAAACCAGAACTAAAATATATTAGAAAAATGTATCAGAAAATCAAATAGGCTGGGAACTTTAGCCCAGAACGTGTCAGAATTAGAGTTGAAGAGAAAGAGAGTTTCTGCGCCCAGAATGATGCCTGACTGCATGCAGTACAAAGTGACTGAGACATGACTATGACTAATATTGGAGCTTGTAATAGACATGCTTGAAGGCAGTGTAATTGGTCGTCATTGAAACAGACAGCGACATGGCGGCCCGTATGTAATGCCTGAGGCTCCGGGCTGCCAGGGTGAGAGGAGGCTGGTACAGCAGAGAGCTCCACAGACAGGATTCACTTCTCAGCCAAGCTACATAGTTACCTCTAAGTATGAGGTTAAGCATATATATTTCCTTGTAAAATGGTATTAGTAGGTGGAGGTTTCTTGGTTCCTTTCGCTGTATGACTAGATCTCTCCATCCGTCGCCCATGAGTAAATCTCTGTACCACAGTCAGAGGAGCCAGTCATTGTGGGTGCCCTCCAGCTTTACAGGGCTTGCCGGTGTCCTGACCATACCTTTTATCCACATCATGAAAAACAAAGGAGGGCACAGAGAGCGGTGGGAGCCAAGGGCCAAGCCAGGGCCACTAGTCTGTTTACCCCCAGAGCAGAGAGGAGGAGAGTGGTAGTGTCCCTCCCGGCTCTCAGCCAGGGCCCCGTCGGCTACCCCTGCAGTCTAGTCTCCATGCTCTGCAGTCTAGTCTCCATGCTCTGCAGCCTCCATGCTCTGCAGTCTAGTCTCCATGCTCTGCAGCCTCCATGCTCTGCAGTCTAGTCTCCATGCTCTGCAGCCTCCATGCTCTGCAGTCTAGTCTCCATGCTCTGCAGTCTCCATGCTCTGCAGTCTAGTCTCCATGCTCTGCAGTCTAGTCTCCATGCTCTGCAGCCTCCATGCTCTGCAGTCTAGTCTCCATGCTCTGCAGTCTAGTCTCCATGCTCTGCAGCCTCCATGCTCTGCAGTCTCCATGCTCTGCAGTCTCCATGCTCTGCAGTCTAGTCTCCATGCTCTGCAGTCTAGTCTCCATGCTCTGCAGCCTCCATGCTCTGCAGTCTAGTCTCCATGCTCTGCAGTCTAGTCTCCATGCTCTGCAGTCTAGTCTCCATGCTCTGCAGCCTCCATGCTCTGCAGTCTAGTCTCCATGCTCTGCAGTCTCCATGCTCTGCAGTCTAGTCTCCATGCTCTGCAGTCTAGTCTCCATGCTCTGCAGCCTCCATGCTCTGCAGTCTAGTCTCCATGCTCTGCAGTCTAGTCTCCATGCTCTGCAGCCTCCATGCTCTGCAGTCTAGTCTCCATGCTCTGCAGTCTAGTCTCCATGCTCTGCAGTCTCCATGCTCTGCAGTCTAGTCTCCATGCTCTGCAGTCTAGTCTCCATGCTCTGCAGCCTCCATGCTCTGCAGTCTAGTCTCCATGCTCTACAGTCTCCATGCTCTGCAGTCTAGTCTCCATGCTCTGCAGTCTAGTCTCCATGCTCTGCAGCCTCCATGCTCTGCAGTCTAGTCTCCATGCTCTGCAGCCTCCATGCTCTGCAGTCTAGTCTCCATGCTCTGCAGTCTAGTCTCCATGCTCTGCAGTCTAGTCTCCATGCTCTGCAGTCTAGTCTCCATGCTCTGCAGCCTCCATGCTCTGCAGTCTAGTCTCCATGCTCTGCAGTCTAGTCTCCATGCTCTGCAGTCTAGTCTCCATGCTCTGCAGTCTAGTCTCCATGCTCTGCAGTCTAGTCTCCATGCTCTGCAGTCTAGTCTCCATGCTCTGCAGTCTCCATGCTCTGCAGTCTAGTCTCCATGCTCTGCAGTCTAGTCTCCATGCTCTGCAGTCTTGTCTCCATGCTCTGCAGTCTCCATGCTCTGCAGTCTAGTCTCCATGCTCTGCAGTCTAGTCTCCATGCTCTGCAGTCTAGTCTCCATGCTCTGCAGCCTCCATGCTCTGCAGTCTAGTCTCCATGCTCTGCAGCCTCCATGCTCTGCAGTCTAGTCTCCATGCTCTGCAGTCTAGTCTCCATGCTCTGCAGTCTAGTCTCCATGCTCTGCAGTCTCCATGCTCTGCAGTCTAGTCTCCATGCTCTGCAGTCTAGTCTCCATGCTCTGCAGTCTAGTCTCCATGCTCTGCAGCCTCCATGCTCTGCAGTCTAGTCTCCATGCTCTGCAGCCTCCATGCCGGCTTTGTTTACAGCACAGCTCCCTGGTTTACAGCACCCACACAGTACCCAGACAAGCCCCATGGGGCTCAGACAAACCACACAGCTAACCGTCACCAGGAGCCCCACAATCCAACAACCCCACCCAGTATTTTATGGAGCCGATGTTCCACTGCGCTTTCCAAAAGGGAAGGCAGGAATTTAGTAATTTAGCTTTAAAATCAAACCAGATATGCGGGCGGGGTGCAAGGCACCCCGTTGTGGGTTCATTCATTGAAGTCTAGCTTTTATAAGCACTGCCTGGCAGGCCACGTGCGGGGGGAGAGCAACGCTGCCCCTGTTAAGATGAGGGAAATAAAGAGTAGGGAATTTTTCAGAATAAAAAATTGTATGGTGAGGGTGATGGGATTTTTGGGGTGCATGGTGGGGGAAAAGGGGAGAAGGGGTGACTCTTTTAGTGAAATAAGGACATGGAAATTGAAATTCAACTGGAGTTACATAATGCCCGTTGTTCCTTTGAGAGGAAAGCTAGAGGGATTAGATGTCCAAGTGGAAAAGCAGCACAGCTGTGAGTCAGGTTGGCACATGGATGAGGGGTGGGGTTACCCCACTAACCAGCCACAGAAAGCAGGGAGGGCCATTACCACTGTTATGGTACCCTCAAGGGACAAGGGGGCATAATGGCTGACCGTCACCCCTGTATGGAGAACTGCCGCTGGGAGCCACCGCTACCATCTCACCAGTTCCTTTGCCCACCTCTAAAACAAGAGAGGGCCAAAACACTGGGAGTCTGCAAAGCTGTCAATCTGTAACCTTTTACAAGTGCTCGCTGAATACGTTTTTTATATTAAGAGGCCATTAAATGTTTCCCTAGAAACCAGAAAGCAGAGAAACCACCTATTATAGCTGTGGCCCAAGGAACGGCACGTGGCGCCTACTATACCTGATAAACACAAGCAGCAGTAGTACCAACCAACACACCAGAACATACTACACTGCCGTTTGAACTTTCCTTTTCATATTAAAGTTGACTTTTTTCTGTCCCAACGAATTGGTTCCTTGTGGGTTTTTCGTGCTTCGGCACCTGCACCAAGTGGAGTATGTTTCTGTGAGGAAGGGCTGAGCTGGGGCCTGAGTTCCAGATCTAGCCTCCTGACTGGCAGGCAGGTGCGGGTCTAATGGGGTCCTAGGATGGATGCCAAGTGTGCAAGTCACCATCACATTCAGATCCAGGGACTTCACAGCACAGATTGAAACAAGACAGACAGGCTGCTCCCCAGAGCTACAGAGCACTGACTCTCCCTCAGTCAGTGCAGCCAAAGCTAGACTGACTGCCTGGCTGGTACCTGGTACTACTGGCTGCAATGCCGTATAGAGGGCCATTTGAGAGACAAGAAGGAATGGAGTGCCGATCTATATCTGCATCCCAAATGGCACCCTATTCCCTACATAGTGAGCCCTGTTCAAAAGTAGTGCACTAGGGAATATGATGCCATATGGGACGAATCTTATATCTGTATAGATGATGCATGTGCCGTCAGTGGGTCTTCATTGAAACTTCACAGGACTCTAGAGACTATTGCTTTGACCTTCACTCCCGAGAGGGGTCAACAGAACTCTACCTAAGCCCCCTTTCTTATGTTCTCTTCTCAACGCCGCAATTCCCGACATCGTCACTGAGGGCACTCATCACACTCTCCCACCAGTCCCAATTAACAGGGTCGAATACATCACACGAGGCTAATACATTGGAATATTATATCCATACAATAGTCCCATGACAAAGTCAAGGGGATGATCTCTCTTATTAACTCTAAGAAGAGAAATTGAGGCTGGAAAATGTTCAAATAGAAAAATGTTAATGCCATACGCTACATGTAATTGTCCCGTGCCCATTCCACTAGCCGAGATATCACTTTATTAATAGTAATTGAGGGTATGAATTATGAATAGAACGATTTTCTCCCTCCTAACACACAAAAGTGGGGCAGGATGGCTGTGATTCTTAATCATCTTCCTTCTTTTCCCATCTCTGGTCTAAGACACTGGTTCCTGATGAGACCCCATCAACAGACGTTAATAATAAACAGCAGGATGTTTCGTCTTGTGCTCTACAGCTGGTGTCATTTCATCAAGGCAGGCTAAGCTTTGGGCTAAGCTTTGGGCTAAGCTTTGTTCCCCCCGTCTTACCATGCCCATATGCCACTTACCTGGTTAAATCAGTGGTGCAGCGTGGCGTGTGTGAGTAGGATGTGAGTACTCCACCCAGACTTTGGGGCGGAGGCGCATTTACCTAGCAGTAATTGCATAATAAGACTACTACCGATGGCCCAAGGGATGGGAGGTATAAGGAGATGGGGGAAGAAGGGGGAAGAAGGGGGGGCTCCTTTTTTTGGCAGAGTTTCTGAGAAGGACATTTTTTATTTTGGCTTTTTAAAAGATTGGCTTTCCACACCTATGATCAACCACTGCATTTGCTGCTGTGCCTTTCACCCATAAGCCAGTCTGTTTTTTATTTAGAACATCAAACGTTTCACTTCATTAAGGGCTTTTTTTTCCCCCAACGTTGCATTTGAAGCATGTTTTCCGCAACAAAAAGACGGGAGAAAGGAAAGAAATCATGCAGTCTGCACCGGTTTTATTGGGGGAAATAATGGGCAATTGAGAGAAGGTATTTAATAGGCAACCTACTAACGCAGTAATGCATCTGCTGCTGGAGTGAAAGTCCCTCTGCGGAAGGCTGCTTCTCAAAGGGATCCAAGGCTATTTGTCAACCCCTGACTTGTTCAATTCAATGACCACATAGTTCTTCTCTCCCTGAGACACCCAGTGGTTTGTCTGTCCTGATGAGTGATATAAGTAGAGGAGGGAGGGAGGGAGGGAGGGAGGGAGGGGTTGTCAGACAGAACCGCAAGTGAACGTTCTAGTTGCCCTACACAAGGGCATCTGCTGTGCATATGAATGAAATGGAAAGCTAAACATTCCCAGGATCAATACTCCAATAACTACACCAGGAAACTCCAATAACTACATCAGGAGACTTCAATGGCAACATTAAGGCAATGACACGCAATCCAGAAAGATTTGTCACACACAACCCTGTACTGCTGGGTCCAATACTGAGTGGGACAGATACCATAAAATCCATTCTACTTACAACGAGGTGAAAAATCAATCCGAGGGCTAGATTTAAATACGGCTCATACTAAACATGTCAGTGTAATTTGGTCATCAAAAACAATGGGGATCATTTTGAAAAAAGTTATTAAGTGTGAACCATTAGGCCAAAATGTCTGTTTTGCCAATAAGCAATGAGGCAAACAAATGACCCCAGTCATAATGAGATTAGTGGGGCAGGGAGGGGGCTGACCTTAGTGACCAGAGGTCAGCCAGCTAACTGACCACAAGGGTCAATAGCCGTCCCCTACCCCAACCCCCTCAGCACATTCACAGCCCAATCAATGTCGAATTATGGGTTATTTATTGAATAATCAAAAAGGTATTATCACCCCCTGCTCTAGCGAGGCCTGACAATGGAGGACACTATTTATCAGCCTGTCTCAAAATTAGGGTAATCAGTTATCATGTAAACAAGAGCCAGCAGCTGCCTGCACTGAGGGGGCTATTATTCACTGCTACTTAGCACATCATAGACGCTCGTGTATGTGTGTATGTACCTGTGTGTGTGTGTGTGTGTGTGTGTGTGTGTGTGTGTGTGTGTGTGTGTGTGTGCGTGCGTGCGTGTGTGTGTGTGTATGTACCTGCGTGTGCGTGTGCGTGTGTGTGTGCGTGTGCGTGTGTGTGTGTGTGTGTGTGTGTGTGTGTGTGTGTGCGTGCGTGCGTGTGTGTGTGTATGTACCTGCGTGTGCGTGTGCGTATGTGTGTGTGTGTGTGTGTGTGTGCGTGTGTGTGCGTGTGTGTGTATGTACCTGCGTGTGCGTGTGTGTATGTGTGTGTGTGTATGTACCTGCGTGTATGTGTGTGTGTGCACAAGGTATGTAAGGGGAAAAAAGTTGGTGGTTGTATATTGGCATCCCTTTTTGGACCCACATTTTGTAAGATTTTAGGTCTAACTAATGCAACTATATAAATTAGGAGATGTTGGAAAGCAAATTAAAGTGCTATAAAGTATATTGCAAGTATTTAAGCTTTAAGTATAGACTAATAATCTGATATGTCTGATCTCTTTGATTTGGCTATCAAACATTTAAGCAATCTAACACGTCAGTACAGAGACAAAGTGGAGTCTCAATTCAAAGCTCAGACACGAGACGTATGTGGCAGGGTCTATAGATAATCACGGATTACAAAGGAAAACCAGCCACATTGAGGACAACGACGTCTTGCTCCCGCACAAGCTAAACACGTTCTTCTCCCGCTTTGAGGATAACAAAGTGGCTGATGTGGCTCGCTCTCAAGGACTGTGGTCTCTCGTTCTCCTTGGCAAACGTGAGTAAGACGTTTAAGCGTGCTAACCCTCGCAAGGCTGCCGGCCCAGACTGCATCCCAAGCTGCGTCCTCAGAGCATGTGCAGACCAGCTGGCTGGAGTGTTTAAGGACATATTCAATCTCTTCCTATCCCAGTCCGCTGTCCCCACTTTATTCAAGATGTCCACCGTTGTTCCTGTACCCAAGAAAGCAAAGGTAACTGAACTAAATGACTATCGCCCCGTAGCACTCACTTCCGTCATCATGAAGTGCTTTGAGAGGCTAGTTAAGTATCGTATGACCTCTACCTTACCTGACACCCTAGACCCACTCAATTTGCATAACGCCCCATTAGATCCACAGACGATGCAATTACACTGCACACTGCCCTATCCCATCTGGACAAGAGGAATACCGATGTAAGAATACTGTTCATTGACTATAGCTCAGCCTTCATCACCATAGTGACCAGCAAGCTCATCATTAAGCTTGGGACCCTGGGCCTGAACCCCGCCCTGTGCAACTGGGTCCTGGACTTTCTGGCGGGCACCCTAGGTGGTGAAGGTAGGAAACAACATGTTGATCCTCAACACAGGGGCCCCACAAGGGTGCGTGCTCAGCCCCCTCCTGTACTCCCTGTTCACCCATGACTGCGTGGCCATGCACGCATCCAACCCAATCATAAAGTTTTCAGACAAGACAACAGTAGTAGGCCTGATTACCAACAATGATGAGACAGCCTACAGAGAGGAGGTGAGGGCCCTGGAGGAGTGGTGCCAGGAAAATAACCTCTCCCTCAACATCAACAAAACAAGGGAGCTGATCATGGACTTCAGGAAACAGCAGAGGGAGCACGCCCCTATCCACATCGATGGGACTGCAATGGAGAAGGTGAAACGCTTCAAGTTCCTTGGTGTACACATCGCTGACAATCTGAATTTGTCTACACACACAGAAAGTGTGGTGAAGAAGGCGCAACAACCTCAGGAGGCTGAAGAAATGTGTCTTGGCCCCTAAGATCCTCACAAACTTTTACAGATGCACAATTGAGAGCATTCTGTCGGTCTGTATCACAGCCTGGTATGGCAACTGCACTGCCTGCAACCGCAGGGCTCTCCAGAGGGTGGTGAGGCCTGCCCAAAAGATCATCACGGATATCAACCACCCGAGCCACAGCCTGCTCACCCCACTAAGATCCAAAAGGTGAGGTCAGTACAGGTGCATCAAAGCTGGGACCGAGAGACTGAAAAACAGATTCTATCTCAAGGCCATCAGACTGTTAAATAGCCATCACTAGCCGGCAACCATCCGGTTACTAATCTCTGCACCTTAAAGGCTGCAAAGATCACTGGTCACTTTAATAACGTTTACATGCTGCTTTTCACATTTCATATGTACAGTTTATACTGTATTCTATTCTACTGTATTTTAGTCAAAGCCACTCCGACATTGCTCATCCCAATATTTCTATATTTCTTATTTCCATTATTTTACTTTTAGATTGATGTGAATTGTTAGATATTACTGCACTGTTGGAGCTAGGAACATAAGCATTTCGCTACACACGCAATAACATCTGCTAAATATGTGTATGTGACCAATAAAATTGTTTTTTATTTGATTAGTTGAGGGGATTTAAACACACACTCATACTCCCAGAGCGGAGTGCAGTGATGTGCTAGAGGTCAAAGGGCATCATTACAGAGAGGTCTGTGGAGGACAGGATATGTTAGAGAGGTTGCTTGGGACAGATCAGGTTTCTCTCCTGAGCTTAAGCCTCCTGGATTCTGCTGGGCATTCTTCACAGAGCCCTCTACAGTATACACCAGGCCTGAGTCCCAAATGGCCACCTATTGCCTTTATAGTGCACTAGCTTTGGTCAAAAGTAAAGGATTATATAGGGAATAGGGTGCCATTTTGGATGCAATCCAGGTCTGACATCATGCAACACACTATCACAGCTTATTGTGAAATAGATTAGTGGGTTGGACATAGCACAGTGATCTACAATAACATTATGCTTACTCATTTTCATATGTCTTGATACTTACTGTGAGTGGATAGTGTCCTGACCCACAGCCCCTAATTAACATGTCAACTGAGACAGCAATGATTGATAGATTCTCTTGTATCACACTCTCAGCTGAATGGTGAGGTTAAGGAGGATAATTGTGATGCTGACTAAAGGTTTGATGGGTAGTATCAAGTTATCAGTTATACCTCCTCACGGGACTGGGCACATATTCAAAAAGCGTTTATTCATAGGAGTGCTGATCTACACTCAGCAAAAAAAGAAATGTCCTCTCACTGTCAACTGCATTTATTTTCAGCAAAATTAACATGTGTAAATATTTGTATGAACATAACAAGACTCAACAACTGAGGCATAAACTGAACAAGTTCCACAGATATGTGACGAACAGAAATGGAATAATGTGTCCCTGAACAAAGGGGGGGTCAAAATCATGTCTTCCCTGTAACGCACAGCGTTGAGATTGCCTGTAATGACAACAAGCTCAGTACGATGATGCTGTGACACACCGCCTCAGACCATGACGGGCCCTCCACCTCCAAATCGATCCCGCTCCAGAGTACAGGCCTCGGTGTAATGCTCATTCCTTTGACGATGAACGCAAATCCGACCATCACCCTTGGTGAGACAAAACTGCACCTCTTCAGTGAAGAGCACCTTTTGCCAGTCCTGTGTGGTCCAGTGACGGTGGGTTTGTGCCCAAAGGCAACACGGTGATGTCTGGTGAGGACCTGCCTTACAACAGGCCTACAAGCCCTCAGTCCAGCCTCTCTCAGCCTATTGCGGACAGTCTGAGCACTGATGGAGGGATTGTGTGTTCCTGGTGTAACTCGGGCAGTTGTTGTTTTCATCCTGTACCTGTCCCACAGGTGTGATGTTTGGATGTACCGATCCTGTGCAGGTGTTGTTACACGTGGCGTCTCACAGTACGGACATTGCAATTTATTGCCCTGGCCACATCTGCAGTTCTCATGCCTCCTTGCAGCATGCCTAAGGCACGTTCACGCAGATGAGCAGGGACGCTGGGCATCATTCTTTTGGTGTTTTTCAGAGTCAGTAGAATGCCTTTTTAGTGTCGTAAGTTTTCATAACTGTGACCTTAATTGCCTACCGTCTGTAAGCTGTTACTGTCTTAACGACCGTTCCACAGGTGCATGTTCATTAATTGTTCATGGTTCATTGAACAAGCATGTGCAACAGTGTTTAAACTCTTTACAATGAAGATCTGTGAAGTTATTTGGATTTTTTCGAATATCTTTGAAAGACAGGGTCCTGAAATAGGGACGTTTCTTTTTTTGCTGAGTTTAGGATCAATCCCCCCTCCTCCATATAATCGTATTACTGTCTATGAGGCAAGTCCTACTCTGAGACTCTTTGTGAATAACAGCTTGTGGCGGTGGGGTTAAAGACATCTCCTGGGTCATTCTGTATGAATAAAATCAATTGCGTCAGGCAGAGACTGCTCTTAAACAGTCCTATCAATCAAATCCACTTATGTCCGCCATAAATTTCAAACCAATCACAGGCCTCTCTAATGCTCAGGCTGGAGCCATGGGCAGCAGTTAGCTAACAGAAGATCTTCGGTTGCGGCTGCCTGCCTTGCTTTTAATGGCTTCCCTCCATGTGTGTGTGTGTACATTACATGTCACCATATTTTGGTCCCTCAAAACCATTAGAAAAGCTGATGTTGCCAATCTAACCAAATTAGGATTGGTTTTTGTCCTGGCCACAAGGGAGGTAGAGCTACCGACAATAAGATAAAAATGAGCCAATTCCTGTTCTATTGTCATTCAAAACAAACAAAAGGAGCTAATAGCCCGAACATCTGCGTCCTCTGTGAGGCCAGAGAGACGCCTGGTCGATACATAGCAGAACCCTGATAAATGTAAGCTGCTGAAGGGCTTGTTTCTGAAACCGTGACCCAAATGGCACCCTATTCTCTACATGATGCACTACTATGACCATGGCCCATAGGGGGTAATAGGGTACCATTTGGGATGCAGTGTAAGGCTCTGAGAGTGGTCCGTAGAGCTTGGTGGTGAAGCTACTGATCATATCTGTTAGAGCGAATATGGGTATCGACTCCAGAGAATGTCTGCTGTCTGCTTCGGTGCATGAGGTGATCTAATCTAGGCATTAGCCAGACCAATATTCACAAGTTCCTATTTGAGGAATTAGGATTTCTGGCTGTCTGCACGTTGTCTAAAAAAGACTGAGGTCGATACATACAGTTCTATAGCAAACAAACGGTGATGTAAATGCTCAGTGTAATAGCCCCCAGCCTTCTAGTGATGTGTCCTATTATTAAGCTGTTGATTGGAGGACTCCATCCTCACTGTGGTCAACGCTGACCTTGTCCTCTTCAGTTAAGACTGTCACTGTGTCTTCCTGCTTGGCTGAGTGTGTGGTGGACCTTGTGGGACCCATCACCTTCCCCCAGTGATTCAATTTGAGGTAGATTTCATTCTCTCCCTCTCTCCCTGCTGCCGGGCTCAGAGCGAGGTATAAAGCCATTGCCATCGCTATCCCAATGGCAACCTTGTCTTAACCCCACACTCACCGGTGTTAATTGCGTTAGGCTTGCAGTGTTAGTCTTGTAAAGGGTCACCTCGGAGCGAGGCGTTGCGGCCCCCAGCTCAGTATAAAGGACTTTCCTGCCTCTCATCTTCTCTCATTAGGGCCCATTAGTCAGCTCTCTTGGGGCCACGGCCAGGCCCCTGATGTGCAGGTGTGACAGGCCCTAACTCTGTTACTCCACTTGTTAGGAGGGTGACCCCGCGATATCGATCCCTCGATCCCTAACTGCAAATTCACCTTTTTAGAACCCTTTGCCTTTCTGACCTCCAACTGCATTTATTTACTAAGATTGTGCCCCTAGACACTCAGAGAGGCACCTCCAACCTCCTTTAGATAATTTAGCAAAACATAGTGGCTGATAAGAAGCCTGGGAACTGGGATACGTCCCCTCCCTTCTACCTGCTGGGACGCATGCAGTTGGTAGGTATTTATTGGAGGGTGAGGACTTTGGATCCTCTTGTCATAACCCTGATCAACTAACTACCTGCCCACTCATGGCAATCCACCTTCTGATAATGGCTGAAGTCCACTGGGACTGTCAGTCCTGCTCAAGTAGTATTTATCATCTTATTGTATCTGTGGGAGAGATTGTTCCTGAGATTTGAATGTCCCTCGCTGCATGGTGTATCATAATTATAATCTCAGGACGGTGGTTGATGGACCTCGGTTATCAGTTGGGAACTGATATCTCTCACGTCTTCATCCAGCCCTGTATTTAACACCATTTTTTCCAGAACGCTGCTAAACATACTGTACATGTGACATGTCCTTCAAATGCATGTTATATAACTGAAAGCCCTTTAACAATCAAACTAATATCCATATGAATCCTGATTCTTAATGATCTAATTAGTTTTGAAGCATTCACAAGATATGCCTACAGTAGGTTTCTAATAAACTAAAAGCTGTTATTACTATTGACCATTTTGTTAAGTATTGGCTGCCAGCAACAGATTACAGTGTACCTGTAGCTAATAGCCCTCTGGGTTAGTGTACCTGTAGCTAATAGCCCTCTGGGTTAGTGTACCTGTAGCTAATAGCCCTCTGGGTTAGTGTACCTGTAGCTAATAGCCCTCTGGGTTAGTGTACCTGTAGCTAATAGCCCTCTGGGTTAGTGTACCTGTAGCTAATAGCCCTCTGGGTTAGTGTACCTGTAGCTAATAGCCCTCTGGGTTAGTGTACCTGTAGCTAATAGCCCTCTGGGTTAGTGTACCTGTAGCTAATAGCCCTCTGGGTTAGTGTACCTGTAGCTAATAGCTCTCTGGGTTAGTGTACCTGTAGCTAATAGACCTCTGGGTTAGTGACCCACAAATGTCATATCATGCCCCAGCCCAGGGCCCTCTCCTCTGTGTTCTATACTGTAACTGTCACATGTGATCCAGGGGAGGGAGGGGCGCTTCTTTAACACGGGGGAGAGAGACAGACCCTCTGGTGCTGGAGGATGGGAGACTGAGGGGGACTGAGGAGAGGGGGAGTGGGGCGACTAGTGCCTGCTCAGGTCCAGGCCCAGGGTCCTGGCTGCTTGATCGGAGGCGTGCCTGTATAAACGTCCTCATAAAAATGACAGCCAGACATATGTATGGATCCCCATTAAAACTTTACTACTAATCACCCGGCTGGCGTTCTGCTGCCTGCTGCCTGGACTGGGGCAGCGAACGGGGCTTTAGCTGCACCACGGGGAGGGTGGGAGCTGGAGGGAGGGAGCCTCTGCTACTAAATGGAGATATCAGCTTCATCCCCAGCCATCATAAAAGACAGTCAACAACAGCCCGGCCACAGCCTGCGAGATACAGACCCTGTAATGGGCTTTTTATTTCCGTTTGGTCACAGAGGCGGGGAAATGAAAGCCCAATTTAGTGTTTGGGTCAGAGGTCATGAAGTCCAAGGTCAAATGGATGGACTAAGGACCCCTGGACATTAAATAAAGATATACAACAGACAGGCATTGCTCTGATGTGCCACTGAATAATACACATGCAGAACCATCCAAAAAGCTAGACTGTCTGTAGCTATCAGTGTGACTCAGTGGACGACCAAGTCCAGCACAGACTAGGTCATAGAGGTTCTATAATTCACCTGGTCTATATGCAATTCTATGAAACTAGGCACTATAGGGACATTCACATTGGGATGTTGTGGCTGAAAAGCAGTTGAGACTGTTCCCTTTAACTAGAGCTCTAATTGCAGTAGTACAAACTATGCCTCAGTCTGCCCGCCCCCTCAGGTTGACCTCTGTGAGCTCGTTTAGCCTCACAGACAGTGGTGGAAAGTGTAAACAGGTAGTGAAGTAACCAGGGGAGAGGTCAGAGGTGACACAATGTTGTTCCTGTAGAAGCAGTCAACAGGAGACGGAGAGCGGAGGTATTCCGTAATGAGGGATCAGAGCCCTATAACATGAGAAGGGGGGACTGACTGGACATGTAAACAGTGACAGGACAGGAGCAGTACACCTGCAAACTCCATAAACATTTGGTGCTGCCACGAGAAAACCAACTGCCCTTTGCTTCAGCTAAAATTGTTATGACTGGATTGGACATTTCAAATGAGTTTTTTCATGTGTTTAACAACATCATTATCTACTGCTAACCAGCCAATACTGCAGCTTTCTCGTGGAGAGGCGTTGTGTGTCTAATGGTGCGGATCAAACTGCAGCTATTTGAAGTGTGTGTAGGTGATGTCTCACTGATTACACTCATTCTAGACAAATGAAAAGATGAACACATTTATATGAGGATTGCTCTAAAAGAGACCCTTTACAAAGCGGTTGAAATAAATTCAAGACACAATGTAACTCACGAAATGTATAATATTGTAGTATTTTTTCCCCTTGCTAAATGTTAAATAAAGAAAAGAGAAGGAACTGTCCATCTCTATTAGATCACGAGAGAGAGAGAGTGTTTTAGTGGTTGAAAGTGAAAAGTGATGTAGGGGGCAGATGGAGTAGATACCCTCTAAATGAACCCCTCTTATTAACCCCCCCCCCCATATTCAGAACACCTACTCCTCATGCTATTACCTCTCTGCCTGTTTCATTATCTGGCCTGAACTCTGAATAACCCCCAGTGGTCATTCTTTATGTCACTTGGGGTACAGGGTCTGTGATTTAAACGTGCAGTCCCCATAATTTGATTTCTTCATGGGGTATGGCAGGGAGGAGGGGCTGATGGGTCTTGAGGGTTGAGTTGGTAAGCGATAGCAGAATGACTTGAAGAGACTAATAAAGTAATCAAGCCCTTCGTTACATGGTCATAATATTACCCCTAAAACACTGATAACTATTACTTGGCCCAATGATTATGAACATTAATAGCTTTTCACTCTTTCACCCCCCTCGCCTTGCTTTCGCCGCCTCAGCTGCCAATTAGCAGTTAGAGGAGGGGAAATAAAAGCTGTGTGACTGCTGCGGCTGCCAATATCACTTCCAGAGCTGACAGGGCTGCTTCCAGGCTCTCAGCCAGAGCCAGGCAGAGAGAGACACACACAGAGTAGAGACCGTCACTCTCAGACCAGGCAGGCAGACCTGTGTCTTATCCTCGCTCAGATAAAGTCAGAAATATCCATATCTGTCAAGCTACATGAAAAACATGGCATAAAGCAATGATTGTATTTGAATCGATATCTGATTTGAATGAGTGAGATGCTTTAGGGGTATAGCATGTTAATTCAGGTTGATTTATAATAAGTTGATTTATAGTGTCGTGATCTTACTTTGTGCCTCTCCTTGACAAGGGGTTGTGGGGAGATAGAGAGAGGAGACTGACAATAGTTCCTCATTCTCCGACTCTGGGCATGGCTCTTGCTTGAATTACATGCTGGTATGTATTTCCTGAGCTATATGTCAGCCCCTATCAACTAGGGTTATTAATGACTACCATCATATACTTGCACAAATCATGAAGACATAATAGTACTGTACATAAAAGGAGGGGCTGGGAGAGAAAGGAGGAGGAAACTGAATATCAAAGCAAGGTCTAAAATCTAATTCCCACATCCCATAATGTCATCATCACACTTTAAAAACATGGCTATTGAATACTGGAATCATGCATCCGATAATTATGATGTTGGATCGGAAGAACACACACATCTCAAAAATACATCTCTGTGATGGGAAGTCAAAGGGAAATAAATGCATAACGATTGGTCAAATGTAATTACCCACCAATAGAAAATGAATGTCTAGGAACCCACCCTCCAAGTCCCATCCTAAAACACAAAGGATACGTCCCAAATGGCATCCTATTCCTTATATAGTGCACTTCTTTTGACCAGGGTCCATAGGGCTTGGGTCAAAAGTAGTGCATTGTATAGAGAGTAGTGCACTATATAGGGAATAGGGTGCCTTTTGGGACACATTCCACACCCTTTCTTTTCTCTGAGGATTGGCTGCTATTGACCCGGTGTGCTGCCAGAGAACCCTGAACATTCAAGTGCCATCGATATGACCCAGCTTGTTTACACCTGGAGAGGACACGATTGTGTAGTGGAAATCAATAGGAATCACCTGAGTGGCACCTCGTCCACTGTGACAGGGCAGTTAGGGGGGAGAGGGACAGACGCTTAGGGAGGGTGACAGGTTTTCAACTGATCCTGCAAGAGCCTGACCTGGAGACAGCCTCATGAGTAAAGTAAACATCCTCTCTGTGTTAGAGATGAAGGGTAAAGCTAGCTATCAGCCCCAATACCTCACCTCTCAGACACTCAGACCTAGGGCCTCAGCTAGCTATCAGCCCTGACCTCAGACACTCAGACCTAGGGCCTCAGCTAGCTATCAGCCCTGACACCTGACCTCAGACACTCAGACCTAGGGCCTCAGCTAGCTATCAGCCCTGACACCTGACCTCAGACACTCAGACCTAGGGCCTCAGCTAGCTATCAGCCATGACACCTGACCTCAGACACTCAGACCTTAGCTAGCTATCAGCCCTGACACCTGACCTCAGACACTCAGACCTAGGGCCTCAGCTAGCTATCAGCCCTGACACCTGACCTCAGACACTCAGACCTAGGGCCTCAGCTAGCTATCAGCCCTGACACCTGACCTCAGACACTCAGACCTAGGGCCTCAGCTAGCTATCAGCCATGACACCTGACCTCAGACACTCAGACCTTAGCTAGCTATCAGCCCTGACACCTGACCTCAGACACTCAGACCTAGGGCCTCAGCTAGCTATCAGCCCTGATACCTGACCTCAGACATGGGGCTTCTCATAGGGCTCTGAGGACTGTAGTTAGATCCACCATCTAGTCCCCTCACCCTGATGGTTGTCTACAGTTAAAGAGAGCAATAAAGGTGCCACTACCAACTACTACCCTTGGTTTTGTGACTGGAAGCAGGGAGCAGAGGGGGCAGTGGGGGAAGGTGGGGGAAACTGGCGGTGCCAGGTTTTTACCATGCTGCATGGGGCTCCATCTGGAAAGCAGACCAAGGCTATGTATTTCTGCCAGGGAATTATGAAAGGGGGGATTACATAGGAAGAGGGGAGGGGGAGGGAGGGAGGCAGAAAATAGTGTCTGCATTTCAACAGGTTGCATTTTCACTACTCTGCTAACACTTTAAAAAATGTACTTAGCAGAACGAACTTGGCTGGTAGAACATATATTGTGAAGTAATTGGGTGGCGGCTCGTACTTTGTAATACCCATATGTAGACCATCATAATTCATGGAGTGTGAGTATGTGGCTTTTGACATTGTAAGAACTAATTGAGATTTTCTTCCCAGACAGAACAATGTCGATGTCATCCATAAGAGGTTTATTGGATGATTTTGACCACATTGTATTTTTAGAAATCAAAAGATAAGAAGATTGACTTACCTGAAAGTAAGACCCAGGATTCATGGAGATTGGGTGCATTGAAAAAAGAGAAGACAAAAGAGAAAAGCAGTATTAGAATGTCTCAAGGATAAACGCATGAATTTGCACACACATACAATTTAGATCATTTTAACAGACATTTTAACACTTAATATCAAACTTAAATAAACATGTTTTACATTAGGTTGCTGGTTCGAATACCCAAGTTGACTAGGTGAAAAATCTGTTGATTTGCCCTTCAGCAAGGCACTTAACCCTAATCGCTCCTGTAAGTCACTCTGGATTTCGAGCTTCTGCTAAATGACTAAAATGTAAATGTAGTATACTAGCATTTAGAATGCCACCCAGTATCCCTTGGGAGGTTGTAAAATCATGTGAGGACCAGACATTTCTGCTGGCTACCACAGCATGCCTATAGCCCATGTCTGATCTCTCGAGTCTCTCCCATCCCCTCCCATCCCCTCCCTCGCCCTTGTGCTGCGGTGTAAACACAGATTGTTAGGTTAGGGGTTAAAAGTGTTGTGCTTAGATTCTTTGACAGTAATCTAATTTCTCCTCTCTTGCGCATCTGTATTTATTTGGTTTGTCAACACTAACAGCTCTTTTTTCTCCCTTTTGCCTTCTGTGTATTGATCCCCCCCCCCTAATGGATTGGATCTGATTCCAGAGCGTCTAACATGCTTTTGTATCCTCTTATTTTCACCCAGGAAAATCGATCAGGAAAGCCTGAAAATCAGCCAGGATCAGGTTTTAAGGAATCTACCATGGCAGGGAAAATGGTGGGCAGTGGATGAGTGGAGGGGGGATGAGACTGACTGACTGATGGAGAAAGAAGTGTGTTTGTCCAACAGACAGGAACTAGAAAAATGAACAAGCCACATTGGATGTGTTTTCTCACTGTCTCCATCCAACATCCAAGCCTGTTGTTATTCCTTCAGCCCCGACATTTGATGAGATTTTTTAAATTGTGAAGCATTTTATGTGAATGTGATTTTGCACAGCCTACACTGCTATTCACAATGTAACTCTGCATTGTTAGGTGTGAAATGAAAACTGATAGCTGAGTGTGTGTATCGTATCAGGCCCGGGAACTGAAGGCCTCTGGGCCTTGGTACCTGCTGCTTACTGCTGAGGAATATGAAGGAAGGAACCATGAAAGTACATCCAATCGATGGAGATCTCATTCCTCCTGACACAGCATCCTCTCCATGTGAGGTGATTATATTGATTAATGTTAGAATAATTTGCTTTTTAGTATATTGGCAGTGCTATGGTCTTAATATTTCCAATAAAGCGCATTATCTAACTGTTCATGGAGGGTGACAGTGGTATCCTTTCGACCTTCATTAATGTCAGGGCTAAATGTGTTGCTGCTACCTCATCCTCCTTGCTACACACACACACACTCACACATATGCACACACACACACACATGCAGGCACACACAAAGACAGACACACACGGTCCCCCACTGCTCCTCTAACTGATGGAGCTGCGTTAAATCTAAGAAGGGACTAGATCAATGACCGCTACTCTGGGTTTCATTGTGTGGCAGGCAGGGTGGTGGTAGCCAGCAAGTCGCAAAGGCAGTTGGTATGTGATCTGAGTGTGAAAGGTGGGGGGTGGATCTCTGCTGGAGGAGCTGAGGGACTCAGGGGGACAGCCAGGGCCCACCAGGTCTGAAACACGAGCCCAGGGCCTGATCATTTATAAATGGGAAGATATCAATGGCCTCTCTGCCTTTTCACACAGCTGAGCAAATTGGAGGACTTGTCAGGAGTCACAACACGGGGGGCCAGGCAGGGGAGAAGGCTGCAGGAAGAGGAGCCAGGCTGGTGCTGCCTGGGGGAGAGGCCTGACTAACAGACAGAGGGCCATCCAGGCCCCTCAGGGACCCTGGAGCTGACACATGGGGATCCCTATAGGGACAAAAGGAGTGTACTTTGTAGGGAACAGGGTTCCATTTGGGATGCAGACATGGAGAGGCCTCCTCTGCTCCAACACAGTGGAAGATTCAGAACAATGTCTTGCTGCTCTGAATGTCCGCCCTTTGAAACAGCTCTTGAATCTTCACTCTGATGTTGTGGCGTCTGGTTTTAGGCCAGGTTGTAAAGCCGCTAGATAACAATCCAAATGAAATCGAAGTGTAAGAGCACAAAGCTCTGATGGTAATGAACACTGTTTGACTTAAGCTACTTGATAGTGCTGAGGGATTAGTGCGTTTTGGGGTTGGTTCGGTTTTTGTTCGATGAAAAAAAAAGTTACCACGGTTTTCGATTTAAGTGTCAATTTTTTTTTTTACATTAAATGCGCTCTGCATTATGTCTGTTGAATGCTGTAACAACACAGAATAAAAACATGATGGTAGTTGCTGCCCATTACTGCTTATCACATGATTTATTCACATGATAAATGATTTATTCACTTGACTCTAATAACAGATTTCAGTTGTTGTGTATATTTGTTTTGTTTCATGACTTCATTATTTCATTCCAAGTCATCATCTCATCACTATCGAGCTGCTGCCTATTTAGTACCACAGTAAGAGTCATAAACAACGAGAAGGGTTTCAAAAGGTATGTCACCATTCATTTTTGTGTCTGGGATTTTTACAACTACTTCACATAAGGTCTGTGTTTCTTGTAGACTTACCCTGGTGTGACGATTTGATAACCTCGCAAATCTCTCTCGGACAAGGTCACTTTGATCAATAATTAGCATTGCTATTTTTTTATAGAAATTGAGGCGAATATGTTGATACAACTCACCTTGTCTGAGAGAGAATCACACAGCTATCAAAGGGTCACGCCAAGGTAAGCCTTCACCAAACAGAATTTTCTGTCAAATTCACAATCTGACAAATGAATGGCAGAAAAACCATTGGAACCATTTCCGTGTTTTTATGGGTATTATGACGCGTCCACATCACTATTTTAGTAGTTCTTCAAAGTAAAAAAACACACTTGTATGACTGCTGAATACCAACAATCAATCGCTTAAATCATGTATTTTCAGGTAGAGATACCTCGTGAAGCAACTGCACTCTGTCCCCTATCCCTCTCAATCGGGCATTCTTCCATCTCTTCTAGTAGCAAGCGTAAAACAAACACACAGACCGGATGAGAAAGGCATACAATGGATTATGTTTATTGTAGTTCATTGACAAACGCTGAAGAACATACGCACATCCAGATACTTTCTGCAGGTGCTGGAGATGTAGGCAAACAGGAAGGAAACCGCTGCACACTGCTGCTCATGTTCCCAGGTGTTTCCACCCTTAAATAACCATCACCTGGGAGCATGAGCAGGAGTCTGCGGCATTTTCCTTTCTGTTTTCCATTGTAGTTAATTACCACATTTTTCTGCGCTAAACTATGTAGAATATTGGCCTGTTGGAAACTACAACTCCCTACTACATCGCACAGTTCGGGCTTGGTCTGATTGATCTCTAGAGAAACTGCGCAATGTGAGCGAGCATTGAGCTCACAAAAAAAAAGGAATTTGAATAATTGAACCGATAATGGTCAATTAGCTGTTTAAAACCACAAAATAACCAAATTTGAGTTCATCGCTCAGCCCTACTAGACAAAATGTTGAATATCTATTAAAAAAAAAGAAAACGCAATTGTTTAGCCTTCAATAAAATACTTGTTTCCCCAATTGAAATACTGGAGATACAGTACACAAGTATACACTGAGTATACAAAACATGAAGAACTTCCTTCCTAATATTGAGTTGCAGCCCCTTTTTCCCTCCGAACAGCCTTAATTCATCGGGGCATGGACCCTACAAGGTGTCGAAAGTGTTCAACAGGGATGCTGGCTCATGTTGACTCCAATGCTTCCCACAGTTGTGTCAAGCTGATTGTAGCTTTCACCTGGATTCACCTGTTCTGTTTCTGTCATGGAAAAAGTAGGTCTTCCTAATGTTTTGTACACTCAGTATATATGACCATGAGAAACACATACATTACTATACATACCACCAGGGGAGTTGTAGAAAACACACTAGCTGGAACAACCAAACACTTACATTTAGAGTGTCCCAGGGTTTGTACTGAGCTAAGGCCTTTCCAGTATGGGACAAACTGCCCATGTCTGCCTGCTTGACTGTGCTTGTCATGAGCCTCTTTTAGGAGTAGGTGGAGTGGGGATTCAGTCAGGCTGTGGCCTGCTGTACCTTTCCTGAGACAGCTGGGTCTGGTGAGGGGAGGTTAATAGTTCTCAGAGCCAATGAACTGGCACAGGGCTCGACCAGATCCAACGAGCTGGCACGGAACTCCTGACCCCCTCGGAAAGCACAGGACAACAGAAGGACCCACCTGAGAGATCTGTCTGTGTTGCAGAGTGACATCTCTGTGACTGGTCTATCACTTGGGTTGTAGCGCTATGGGGAAGGGTCATTAAGCTCTGATGTACTGGCCATTGGCCCCTATGCTCCTGTCTAAGTGGTGCGGAAACACCTTAAACAGGTGTGTATGTTACCAGCACACCCCAGACCACAGTGGGCACCTCCCTCTGCCTGCCTCTGAGGTTGAGTACAGATGAAAGAGTCTAGATATAATCTAGATATAATCTAGATATAATCAGCTGGTTCAGGACAGTATCCTTTGCCATAGACATGGAGGCATGAAATAATTGTTGTTTTGGTTGGAACCAGACTGGTAAGCCGGCTGCAGAAAACTATGTCTAGGCTATCATTACAGGACTATATTTATACATTTCCGTAAATGCAAAAAATACACACACAAGATAGGAAAAATCTAGAAAAAGATCTGTAACCAAAGCAGAAATTGAGTCGGACAGATCAATTAACCTATTATAATATATACCTTATGACTCTTAAATGTGTGTTGTACGAGGGCTCATTTATTATTCGATATCTGACCTTTATGTCACACGATGGTGGACCCTTCCTGTGTGAGTGCTATAGATTAGTAACGTGACCTCTAATACTCTTGGGTGGAATATTCACAGAAATAAAAAAAACAGGCCAAATGATAAGAAATAAATGTCAGTGGAGCTAAAGAATGAACTCATACATGTTTTAATGTCATGCATTTAAGGTGATGGGTTTCCTGACACAGATGTTTGCTGGTGTGAAATCAAATCCCCAAATCTTAACCCCATGGCTCAATGGATGTACACACACACGCGCGCACACGCACACGTGCACACATCCACACACACACATACACACACACATGCAAAAAAGCCCTCGCAGATTTATCACCCAAGCCCTGCTCCCGTCGGCATCACAGTGGCTGATTTTCTCATTTCATAGGCCACCGGGGTAGAACAGGCATGTGCTTGTTCACATCCACACAGCAAGACGGACCGGTCTCAGCACACAACTTTCTCTTCAGCAGCTTAACAGATGCCAAGCAGGAGGGTTGGGAGGAGGGTTGGGCGGAGGAGGGGTACATGGGGGGGCGCAGGCCGTCATTGAGAGCCCTTAAAACACGCTTCGCCCATCATACCCACACAGACATGGCAGGGATGGGAAAGAAGGGAGAAAGAGAGAGAGAGAGAGAGTACATGGGTGGGACAGATAGAGAGAGAGAGAGAGAGAGAGAGAGAGAGAGAGAGAGAGAGAGAGTACATGGGGGGCGCAGAGCGAGAGAGAGAGCGAGAGAGAGTACATGGGGGCAGAGAGAGAGAGAGAGAGAGAGAGAGAGTACATGGGGGCGCAGAGCGAGAGAGAGAGAGAGAGAGAGAGAGAGAGAGAGAGTACATGGGGGCGCAGAGCGAGAGAGAGAGAGAGAGAGAGAGAGAGAGAGAGAGAGAGAGAGAGTACATGGGGCGCAGAGCGAGAGAGAGAGAGAGAGAGAGAGAGAGAGAGAGAGAGAGAGAGTACATGGGGGCGAGAGAGAGAGAGAGAGAGAGAGAGAGTACATGGGGGGTGCAGAGAGAGAGAGAGAGAGAGAGAGAGAGAGAGAGAGAGAGAGTACATGGGGGCGCAGAGAGAGAGAGAGAGAGAGAGAGAGAGAGAGTACATGGGGGGGGCACAGAGAAAGAGGGAGAGAGAGAGAGAGAGAGAGAGAGAGAGCGAGAGAGAGAGAGAGAGAGATGAGGTTCTGGTGCAGCCTCTCTCCGCCAGCTCTAACAACCATGACTGAGAGGCGAAACACTGTGGGTTTTATTTATCATTCCATGCCACTGGGTTTAAATGATACCACGCCGCCGCCGGCACTTTTTCCTCAGCCTTTCCTGTGTGGCAAGCGGTGCGCAGCTTCTCTCCAAATATAGAGATCATGTTTGTATTGTTTGACACAGAGGCCTGATGGAGTGGTTATTCTGCTCCTGCTGACACTCTGCCCCCCTCCCTGCCACAGCTTGAGCTATGAAAACAGCCCATCAGGCTAGCAGACAAGGCAGGCTATTAGGAAGGAGAGCGGGGAGCCACATGAAAGGCATCTTTCGCCCGATACATACAGTATACAGGGGAGAGGAGGCAGACTCGTAGCTAAACGTGTGTGTGTGTTGGTGTGGATGTGTTTGTGAGTGTGTTTGCATGTCCAACAGACTGAGAAAATCAGTGCATTTGAATGCAGTGCTGTACGACCAAGTTTAATTGGATGCTTATGAAATGATCCAGGCTTATTGATTTAATGGTTTGCTCGTGGTGCGGTTGAAGAGGTACGCACAGCTTTAACAATATGTAGTGCCTCATTAGGGCGTACGTTAGCTCTAAGCATACTAGTTTCATACATACTGGAGTGTATAACCAACAGCAAGAATGCTGATAGGGCGTACACTAAGCATCCACACCAACATGCTGGTTTCATAGAGAGTGTCTAACCAACAGCAGGAATGCTGATAGGGCGTACACTAAGCATCCACACCAACATGCTGGTTTCATAGAGAGTGTCTAACCAACAGCAGAAATGCTGATAGGGCGTACACTAAGCATCCACACCAACATGCTGGTTTCATAGAGAGTGTCTAACCAACAGCAGGAATGCTGATAGGGCGTACACTAAGCATCCACACCAACATGCTGGTTTCATAGAGAGTGTCTAACCAACAGCAGGAATGCTGTAATTGAGGTAGAGTAGAATATGGGTACCATAAGACTTGATGGAAGCCCTGAAGCTGCAAAATGGCTACTGTATGAACTCTCACACCAGCCAGGGGAAAAAGCTGGATGACACCTGCTCTCTACCTAGACAAAATAAGGTGAGAAATGTTGTGGCAGCAACCACAAACTACCTACACAAATACTAAGCATTAGAGAGGGAAAACCCCTCTAAAGTCCCTTTAAAAGAGCTTGTGTGTTCCAATGGCATGGCCCGTAACTCCTGTCTAGTAAATGAGCTACGGGAAATGACGGCAAGACAAAGCCCCTCCCTTTCCCAATGTTAAAAGTTTAAGACGATAGAGTTCATGTTAAAAGTTTAAGACAGCAAGGTAAACATGCCAGACGATCTAACACTGTTACACCTTGTTTTTCTCTCTCTCAACCTTGGTTGTTTTTGGGGGAGAGAGAAGGGGGAAATTCCTTTGATGCTGCTCCAGATGGATTTTCAGTGGATAAATAAAGAAGAACCAGGAAAATATACAAGGCCCTGGGTAAAGCCTGGACCTTGGCTGGGGAGCCGGCCCATAGGAAGGGCCCTCTGTTAAGCATGAGTTCACCTGACCCCCCCTTGGTCCCCCCGGGCCTTGCAGTGCCACACTGGGACCTGCCGGGACATGGGATGCAGGGGCTGTTATTGTAACATGGCTAACACATGGGCCAACTCTCCAGCCATTTATTTAACACAGGGACTCCAACTGGGTCCCATATGGCATCAGACAGACTACAGGGAGAGATAGGCATCTGAGGCCTTCTCTTCAGGGAGAGAAAACAATCCTCACAGTTTTTTACATTTATTTCCCTTAAATTCTTTGAAACATTTGAAATACCATGTTCAACCTGTATTTTAACCTGAATATCATCCTTGGGTCTATTAGTTAATCTTGCAAAAGTGCAGAAAACCATTTACTGGTTAGATGAAACCCAAGACTAGTACCCTGTTCTCTTTGTACCCTGTTCTTTCCCTTCTGTGCTGCTGTTGTAATAGTGTTTGTGTTTCCATACATAGACTCTGGTTGGACATCTCTGGATGTCTGGGCTGCACATGCTGCTGTATTGTATTTGGCAACCTTGTTCCAACAAACAGATCACAATGCATCCCTCTGGGCAGCTCTCTGTTTGCTCTCGGAGCAGCTGTCGTGGAAATGGCCCTGTAAGCTCTCCCTAATTACTTAACATGGTCTGGGTCTAAACGCCTGCACCTCCTTTTAGCCCACAACCAACCCAGCCAGCCAGCACTACTAAGCCAATCCTCCACTGGGCAAACAAACTCCTCTGAATCTGGGGGGCCGAAGGACGGGAGAAGAGGAGAGAGAGGGGAGTAAAACAGTGCATCCCACCTGCCTCCCACCACCCCATCTCCCTGGGTCAGTACTCCGTTCCTCCAGCAAATATATCAGGCCCCTCATCTCCCTGGGTCAGACCAGTACTCCGTTCCTCCAGCCAATATATCAGGCCCCTCATCTCCCTGGGTCAGACCAGTACTCCGTTCCTCCAGCCAATATATCAGGCCCCTCATCTCCCTGGGTCAGACCAGTACTCCGTTCCTCCAGCCAATATATCAGGCCCCTCATCTCCCTGGCAACCAGGCAGGACGCCACACACAACAAGCCTCACACACAACCCCAAGTCACCCGTCCCTCCACCCTTGCCCCCCTTTCTGCTCCCACCACCGCCACCACCACCACCACCACCACCCTCACCACCACCTGGCCTCTCGCACCCTCTCCCTCTCTAGAAGAGGGGCTCATCGCTCAGCTAGCAGTCTATTGTTCAGCTCATGAAGTGACTGCTGGCCAATTAGCAAGTTAACAAGTTAAGAGGTGGACTCTGTCAAATGCAGAGCTTTTTCACCCCAGGGTCGCCAGCGGGGGAACCCAGGCCCACTACAAAACAAAGGACAGAGACCAGTTAAAATGGCTGCCACTTGCAGAGGAGCTAAGGTCTGAGCCCAGAATGATGACTAAGAAATCTGGTAGCATCCCCCCTTTAAGTCTGAGAGCCACTTGGTTTATACCCAATCACAGTAGAGCTTTAAAACCCAAAGCTCAGAGCGTGTTTTATGGCTGCTCAGAATCCAGCAAATAATTACAGTGGTGAAATGTTTTGCTATTCTGGGTTGTTTTACGAGGTTTGCGGAGACTCATTTGTTACCAAATCCGCTGTTGTAACAAAATCCAAGTAAAAAATCCTGATATCAGCGTTTCGCCTCACCTGTGGTCTCCAAGGGAATGCCGACAGGGGAGGTCTTTCTTTCCCTGTCTCTATCACCTCAATGAAGTTGAGCGTTTTACTTTATAACAAAGCAGGACCATATTTTCCTTTAAACTGCCATTTGCATTGTACATTGGGGGCGGGGGATTCACAATCCATTCTATTGGCTACACATCCTTTCAATGTCAGCTCCCTAAGCCACTTGGCCTCCACTCCCCCACCTCCTCGGAAAGACAAAGCCCCCAATTTGTCACGTCATGTCCAGCTGTTGACTGACGGGGACCTCCTCTAGTCCAGAAAAAGAACCACAAGCTGGGGGAGCCAAATGGTTTCTTCCCCCTGCCTTTCTGTGGGAATGTTTGCCCAAGGAGACAATACAGCCACTGTGGGGGGGGGGGGGGTCTCTCAGGGGGTATCTATACACCCCCCTACACCCCCCTAACCCCTCCCAAGGAATGGAACCCTATTCGGAGCTGTCTACCTTGAAAAGGACCACCATTGAGCTAAGAGAGGATGGCAGAATAGCATCATTAAGCTCCAATAACCACACTGTGAGTGCCAGGACAGTGACAGGGTAGGGTGAACTCCCTCCCATAGTCCCAGCACACACACACTCACACAAACCTGAGTCCACCTGCCTGGTCACGTTCCCAGCATTAAGAGGGGCTAGGCTAGAGGGGAAGAGACAAAGGAATGAGACAGTGCCTCTATAACGGCAGGGACTGGAGGGCTAAACAAGCCAATGAAAGAGTTAGACGGGATTTATATCCCGTCATTTAGACGGGATATATTTAGAAGCGTAATTTAGACCAGATACATTTAGACAGGATACATTTAGACTCATCATTTAGACAGGATACATTTAGACGCTTCATTTAGACGGGATACATTTAGACAGGATACATTTAGACGGGATAGATTTAGAAGCGTCATTTAGACAGGAAACTTTTAGAAGCGTCATTTAGACAGGATAAATTTAGACAGGATACATTTAGATGCTTCATTTAGACGGGATATATTAAGAAGCGTCATTTAGACCAGATACATTTAGACAGGATACATTTAGACACGCCATTTTGACGGGATACATTTAGACAGGATAGATTTAGACAGGATACATTTAGACAGGATACATTTAGACGGGATAAATTTAGACAGTATAAATTTAGACAGAATACATTTAAACAGGATATATTTAGACAGGATACATTTAGACGGGATACATTTAGACAGGATACATTTAGACGGGATACATTTAGACGCGCCATTTAGACAGGATAAATTTAGACAGGATACATTTAGACGGGATACATTTAGACGCGCCATTGAGACAGGATAAATTTAGACAGGATACATTTAGACAGGATACATTTAGATGGGATACATTTAGACAGGATCAATTTAGACGGGATACATTTAGACGGGATACATTCAGACAGGATACATTTAGACGGGATAAATTTAGACAGTATAAATTTAGACAGAATACATTTAAACAGGATACATTTAGATGGGATACATTTAGACAGGATCAATTTAGACGGGATACATTTAGACGGGATACATTCAGACAGGATAAATTTAGACGGGATACATTTAGACAGGATAAATGTAGACGCGCCATTTAGACGGGATACATTAAGACGCATTATACAGACGGGATACATTTAGACAGGATACATTTTGACGCGCCATTTAGACAGGATACATTTAGACAGGATACATTTAGACAGGATAAATTTACACGGGATACATTTAGACAGGATAAATTTACACGGAAATACATTTAGACAGGATACATTTAGACAGGATACATTTAGACAGGATACATTTAGACGGGGTACATTTAGACAGGATCAATTTACACGGGATACATTTAGACAGGATAAATTTAGACGGGGTACATTTAGAAGGGGTACATTTAGATGCCTCATCTAGACAGGGTACATTTAGACGTGTCACCCATTTGTAATTGGGTAGAAAAAATGGTGGTGGCCTGACCCTTGTTGACCAAAGGCACCTGCAACCAATTTATACACATGCCTCATTGTTATTCATGTGACATTTGGTTTGACCCCTCTGGCCTTGTCTTCAAACCTTTTAATCTAAATTCTATACACTGCCGCCACGTATTCACAGTCTCCCTCCCAGCAATTCTAAGAATGATGTCCCTTTTGTCATATATTTAACAGTAGGCCTTGGCTTCGTTTCGAGAGGTTCAAACCAACACCTATAATTATGACATCAAAAATCGAAACATTAAAACAGGATAGCACTCATCAAAGCACTCGGGTTCTGATGTATTTGATATTTTGAGCAGCTCACTTCTCGTGTCCTTTCAGGGAGAGAAAAGTGGGGTAGGTGTTCCCTGCTTTCCCTTTTGATGTGATCCACAATTACAGCTGTCACAGCAGCCAGCAAAGAGAGGCCCACGATGGTGGTGTAGTGTGTGTCATTATCCCCTCCCCCACCACCACCCCTTTACCCCAAACCCCCATACACCCCCACCCGTCCCTTTACCCCAAACCCCCATGAGGCCCTTTACCGCAAACTCCTATACACCCCCACCCGTCCCTTTACCCCAAAACCCATACACCCCCACCCGTCCCTTTACCTCAAACCCCCATACACCCCCACCCGTCCCTTTACCCCAAACCCCCATACACCCCCACCCGTCCCTTTACCCCAAACCCCCATACACCCCCACCCGTCCCTTTACCCCAAACCCCCATACACCCCCACCCGTCCCTTTACCCCAAACCCCCATACACCCCCACCCGTCCCTTTACCCCAAACCCCATACACACCCCCACCCGTCCCTTTACCCCAAACCCCCATACACCCCCACCCGTCCCTTTTCACTGGATGAAATAATAGAAGCAGGGAGGGAACAAACCCACTAATAAATACCACCTCTATGAGCCTCTGCCACCAGAAAGGGGATGGGGGGTGGGGGTATGGAGGAGGGTCGTTTAGGAAGAGGGGGGGGGGTATACGCTCCTTATAAATGATTCCAGTGTGCAATAATATTTGCTTGGTGGAACGAGCCCCCTGTGGAGCATTTGGCCTGCTGGGGCATCACTAGTACTGCTGTCACCCAGGAGGCTGAGGACGAGAGGAGGAGCAGAGAAAGGGAGGAGGAGGCTGAGAAGGAAGAGGAGGAGAGGAGGACGAGGACGAGGAGGAAGAGGAGGTGGAGAGGAGAGGAGGAGAGGAGGAGGAGGGAGAAGAGGAGGAGGAGGTCGACAAGGAGGAGAAGGAGGTGGAGAGGAGGAGAGGAGGGGGAGGAGAGGAGGACACAAAATGGTTAGTTACATTATGGGGACCTCTCTGCACCCTATTGCACTATGGAGGAGTAAAGAGAGGAATGTGGAAAGGTGGAGAGTATCAGAGCTGGAGAGGCTAGTGACACCCAAACAAAAACACATACATAACATCCAGGAACACTCAATTAAGACGCCTGACTAGTGATGCCTTTTCTCTGAGAATTTTACTACAGTGATTTACTGGCTTCCCTGCTTGCCTGAGTGATCACAGTCTTCTGTAAACCAAACCAACGAGACAGATCGTAACTGGCCTGGATGAAGAGCCACTGCCGAGAACTTTTATTGCAGTGTGGAGAGAGAAAAAAACTGTGTCCAGGCATATCTTATGGTACACCTCCTGTGTGTCTGGTGGACACTATCCCTGGGTGGCTCTGGGAAGGACAGCATCAGTTAACCCCCATACCAAAGCACAGGGAATCAATGGCAGATTTATGAGCTTTGCTCTACACTACCCATTGTGTGGATAGTGGATGGTGGATATTTTCCAGTATGGGGCCAACATCTTGCCCTCCTGCACTGGATGTTGTTCAGCTTGAGTGTTCAGCCAAGGGCAGTCAGAGTACACTGACTCCTTCACTGCTCTACATTGCCATAGACTGGAGGAGCTGTGTGTATGTGTGTGCGTGTGTGTGTGTGTGCGTGCGTGTGTGTGTGTGTGTGTGTGTGTGTGTGTGTGTGTGTGTGTGTGTGTGTGTGTGTGCGCGTGCGTGCGTGCGTGTGTGTGTGTGTGTGTGTGTGTGTGTGAGCCTGGGGCTGTGGCTGGGGTGGAAGGACCTGAGCCAGCATCAATGGCTCCCTCTGGGTGAGAGCAGAGTAGATCACCATCCTCTCCTCCCAGGCCCCCACTCCAGCACATCCCTCCCATTCCATCAATACACCTATAATCTCCACACCCAATATGCCTTGCCTGACTATTCCTGGCTCTGTAGGAGAACAAAGGGAGAGGGCAGTCAGGGTGTTATAGATCCTGCTTCTCTCTGTTCTCCTTAAATCAGGTCACGGGGAAAATCACGGGCAGAGCCAGTCGCCGTTTGGCAAGGGATTCAATTGGCCGCCACTCTTTAAGGCCGGGGTGTCAGAGGACACTGCTCGCCATAATGGGCCCCAATCTTCCTCACAGCCTGTCGGGATTCATTTAGAGGCCTGGTGATGTGATGCTGCTCTCTCTCTCTCTGTGTGTGTGTGTGTGTGTGTGTGTGTGTGTGTGTGTGTGTGATGCTCTCCTTTTTCCCAGCAAGCCAGGGAGGGTAAATTTCACCCTCAGCAAACTAGCTAAACGCCTCCTGCCTATTTGTCACAGTGTTGCATACACCATTTTCTCTATTGTGGTTTTCCATTCAATTGGTCAGCAGGATAAACACAGAACTGTTACAATCAATCCAAATGTTTCACAACATAATGCTTAACATATCGCATGTATAGTACACTACATGAAATGCATTCTTAATAGTGCACATATTACACTTGCACGGGGGTGTAGTGTACTCCATCAATGCAGAATAATATTCTATGACCAAATGCTTGTCATTTCAACCATTCAAAAATGGAGCAAGAATTTCAATTTCCCTTGGTGGGCTTGTTCATTTCTGGCCAGCAGTCAAATGTACAGCCATTGTCTCTGAATGGCAGCAGATTAGCTGTAGAAAGCCAAGCCTGGCCAGCACTTAAGACAAGAGAGGCTGGGACAGACACAGAAGGTCACCAGGAAAACCCAGCTCTCACGTCATAGGACCACTATAAAAAAAAAACACCCACCCAGGCATATTCTCTCAGCTGATATGCCAGGAGCCCTGACTGACAGGTAGGGGAGCAAACGGCCTGCTGGTATGTGATACTTGGCACCAGCTGAGGGAGGTGAGGAGGTTTCTCAGTGCTCAGTCTGCTCTCCCAGAGGCCCGGAAGAGTCATAATCAGACCCTTGTAATACACTAGTACTTGTGTGGTCCCCTGGGCTCATTTGCATACTAATTACTGATTGCAAATGAGAGGCTGGCTGATTGTGTTCCGCCTGTTCTGTGTTGCGGCTCTCAGATCCCGGTGATCCTGCTAAGGAGCTTATCCTCTACCGCTCTGCACCGCGCCATGCTGCCGACTCTCTCGCTCTCTGTCTCTCTTGATATACAGCTCCTCATTAGTATTATAATAAAGCACATGAAAGACACATAAAACATTATATACTGCCAAAGTGTTGTTTTCATACCAATTAACACTGGGCCTGATTTATCACCAGGGTGGATTGAGAATCTCTCAGGAAATGGATGATTTCACACACACACACACACACACACACACACACACACACACACACACACACGCACATGCATGCATGCGCACACAAACACACGCACACACTTAGCACATATGCACGCACACACACACACACACTTAAACAAACAGTTGGGTCTGGGTGGTGGTGCTGGTGTTAGTGGTAGTGGCGACAGGGTTAGTGTGTTGGGGGTGTGTGGAGGGGGAACAACACTAGAACTCCACCTCAGGGGGTGGCTTTGAGAGGGACTTGATAGCAGCTAGCAAATCACCATGTTATATCCTGCTCAGATGGCTGGTGTAACAAGCCAAACTGTATTTTATAGGTAGACACTCTTACGGGTGTTGTGATCACCTAATTGTGTCATTTTGGGAGGAGATAGAGAGTGCTTTTGGATTGCTGTAGGAAAGTGTGTTGGGCCTTGCTTTGTCTACTCTCTCTCGCTCTCTTTTTCTGTCTATCTCTCTCGTTCTCTTTTTCTGCCTCTGTCTCTCGTTCTCTTTTTCTGCCTATCTCTCTCGTTCTCTTTTTCTGCCTCTGTCTCTCGTTCTCTTTTTCTGCCTATCTCTCATTCTTCTGTTCTACCTATCTCTCTCATTCTCTTTTTCTGCCTCTGTCTCTCGTTCTCTTTTTCTGCCTCTGTCTCTCGTTCTCTTTTTCTGCCTCTGTCTCTCGTTCTCTTTTTCTGCGTCTGTCTCTCGTTCTCTTTTTCTGCCTCTGTCTCTCGTTCTCTTTTTCTGCCTCTGTCTCTCGTTCTCTTTTTCTGCCTCTGTCTCTCGTTCTCTTTTTCTGCCTATCTCTCATTCTTCTGTTCTACCTATCTCTCTCATTCTCTTTTTCTGCCTCTGTCTCTCATTCTCTTTTTCTGCCTATCTCTTTCATTCTATTTTTCTGCCTATCTCTCTCGTTCTCTTTTTCTGCCTATTTCTCTCGTTCTCTTTTTCTGCCTATCTCTCATTCTTCTGTTCTACCTATCTCTCTCATTCTCTTTTTCTGCCTATCTCTCTCATTCTCTTTTTCTTCCTATCTCTCTTGTTCTCCTTTTCTGCCTCTCTCAATCTCTTTTTCTGCCTATCTCTCTCATTCTCTTTTTCTTCCTCTGCCTCTCTTTTTCTGCCTATCTCTCTTGTTCTCTTTTTCTGCCTCTGTCTCTCTGTCTCTTTTTCTACCTATCTCCCTAGTTCTCTTTTTCTGCCTATCTCTCTCGTTCTTATTTTCTGCCTTTGTCTCTCGTTCTCTTTTTCTGCCTCTGTCTCTCGTTCTCTTTTTCTGCCTATCTCTCTCGTTCTCTTTTTCTGCCTCTGTCTCTCGTCCTCTATTTCTCTCTCTCTATTGAGGGCCTTTATAGATCTCTTTCACCGCTGTGATGATTTGCCAACAAACTAGCGGGGGGTCTTTGCTTCTAACTCTGTAATGAGAGGTGTGATTTCAACGGGAGCTTGTGGCATATAGAGGCAGCATCCACCCAGTGGTTATGCATCTACTACATACCACTGGCTGATGCAAACACGGGTTGGTGCAGTTAGATACCTGTCTTTGACCCACATTGATCGCTTACTACTATATAAACTAACAGAGCCCTAACAATGTGTTTATAATAATGTGCCGTAAGACTTAACCTCATTTTCTGCATAAAACTTGTACAACACTATTATGATCCTAGGGTTGCAACATTTTGGTAACTTTCCAAAAATTCCCAGGATTTCAACCAGGATTTCTGGAAAACCTGAGAATTTTGGGAAAGTTAATGGAATTTCCAACCCTACTTGAGCCTATAGTAATATGGTCTGACCAGCTAAATGTAAATCCTGACCTGAGTGACTAGGATAAGGAAGAAGGGAGCAGGGTTGAGATCTCCCCCTTTCAGACAGGGCTAAGTGGCTGTCTCTTCTCCCCTGCTCTGGGTGAGAGGTCTGGAGGAAACCCCAGCTGTCTCTCACCTTTACCTATTCACACCCCAGTAATGGGTTCTGTTCCTGGGCATCTTTAACCACATAATCAATCACAGCAGAGCTCCATGGCCATTTCCAGCTGCTGCACTTTCAGTTCCATTCTCATTTAGACGGGCCATTGGAAGCAGGCGATTAACCTGCATTTAATTATCTCTCTTTGCCACTGCCTAACCTCAGCAGAGAGATGTCCACAGCCCAGCCTGTAGGTAGTTACTGTGCAGTGGGTTGTGTTTACTGTCTACTGAGTGAGAACGGCTGTGAGGTGGTGGACTGGACACTGTGGGCTCATTGCCATAGCTTGTAACAAACCCACTGTATGGTGGGAAAAGACAGAGCAGAGTGCTGAGGATTTGACTCATTCGTCGGAGTGCGACTGAGAGCAGCTGGGGTGGGAGTTTCTGAGGGCAGATGTAGAGGTAGAGTGCTGGGTGTTTACAGCCGGGTCGTCTAATAAAAACAAGATAATGTTGTTCAGGAATAAGCGTGACTTCTCACATCTGCAGGTTGTAGCGCCACGTTGCACGTTGCTCATAGACAGATATGACACTTTATACCAGTCCCATAGACACATAGGTCTAGTACATATTACAGATCTTTGCAATACAGTAAGTCATCAAAAAGTAGGACCGTGTCTCCTGAACGTCTTTGCTTCGGAATAGCTACATCTTACATGTTCTTAGAGCAACACTACCCAGCAGCTTCCACCCCCCTTTCGCCATTCAGCAGTCTCCTGTATGACGATCATAATCTCGCGCCTAATTTTCCCCTCCATTCAGTCTAGTGCGACACAAGGTTAACAAAGCCCTTTATCGGGGAGCACTTTCACTCTCCCTCGCTCTCCCTCCTCACCCTGACCCCCGTCACATTTGTCTTCCATCTAAAACAGGGGCTGTGACAGTGCTTTAACACACAACTCAGTGCTGCTGGATATGTCTCCCATGCCATGGTGTGAGAGCCCAGTGTCTCTATACGTGTCTCAAACGGCACCCTATCTACTATACACTGAGTGTACAAAACATTAGGAATGGCTCTTTCCATGACATAGACTGACCAGGTGAATCCAGGTGAAAGCTATGATCGTTATTGATGGCACCTGTTCAACCCACTTCAATCAGTGTAGGTGAAGGGGAGGAAACAGGTTAAAGAAGTGTTTTTAAGCCTTGAGACAATTGAGACATGGATTGTGTACATGTTCCATTCAAAGGGTGAAGGGGCAAGACAAAATATTTAAGTGCCTTCGAACGAGGTATGGTAGTAGGTACCAAGCACACAGGTTTGAGTGAGTCAAAAAACGCAACTATCCTGGGTTTTTCACGCTCAACAGTTTCCCATGTGTATCAAGAATGGTCCACCTGCCAACTTGACAAAACTGTGGGAAGCATTGGAGTCAACTTGGGCCAGCATCCCTGTGGAACGCTTTCGACACCTTGTAGAGTCCATGCCCCGACGAATTGAGGCTGTTCTGAGGACAAAGGTAGAGGGTGCAACTCAATATTAGGAAGGTGTACTTAATGTTTTGTACACTCAGTCCTATGGCCCCCGGTCAAAAGTAGGGCACTATATAGGGGAAAGGTTGCCTTTTGAGATGTAACTTCTATAGTCTAGTCTACTACCACTGAATATAAGCCCCTTGGCCTAACTGCTTTCTGTCTGAATGCACCATGACACCCCATAGATTAAAGCCTGCTAATAATGTGGTGAATTGTCACCCATAATATGGTGGTATCTGCACAGAATCTAGTGGTGTAATGTAATTACCACGTTCCAATGAAATATTGAAGACTCCCAATCCAAACAATGACTGGGTGTGTGTGTGTGTGTGTGTGTGTGTGTGTGTGTGTGTGTGTGTGTGTGTGTGTGTGTGTGTGTGTGTGTGTGTGTGTGTGTGTGTGTGTTAAAGAACAGGGGAAAAAGCCAGAATGAGATAGTGTGAAAGGAAATCAATTCTGGCAGAAGTAAAGAGAGCAGGCATAAAACGTGGGCCGATTAAAGGTTGGAGAAAAAAAGGAGAGGCAACGGGAGGCCGTTAAGATGGCCATCTATAGAGGCTACGAGAGGCCGTTAAGATGGCCATCTATAGAGGCTACGAGAGGCCGTTAAGATGGCCATCTATAGAGGCTACGAGAGGCCGTTAAGATGGCCATCTATAGAGGCTACGAGAGGCCGTTAAGATGGCCATCTATAGAGGCTACGAGAGACCGTTAAGATGGCCATCTATAGAGGCTACGAGAGGCCGTTAAGATGGCCATCTATAGAGGCTACGAGAGGCCGTTAAGATGGCCATCTATAGAGGCTACGAGAGGCCGTTAAGATGGCCATCTATAGAGGCTACGAGAGACCGTTAAGATGGCCATCTATAGAGGCTACGAGAGGCCGTTAAGATGGCCATCTATAGAGGCTACGAGAGGCCGTTAAGATGGCCATCTATAGAGGCTACGAGAGGCCGTTAAGATGGCCATCTATAGAGGCTACGAGAGGCCGTTAAGATGGCCATCTATAGAGGCTACGAGAGGCCGTTAAGATGGCCATCTATAGAGGCTACGAGAGACCGTTAAGATGGCCATCTATAGAGGCTACGAGAGGCCGTTAAGATGGCCATCTATAGAGGCTACGAGAGACCGTTAAGATGGCCATCTATAGAGGCTACGAGAGGCCGTTAAGATGGCCATCTATAGAGGCTACGAGAGGCCGTTAAGATGGCCATCTATAGAGGCTATGAGAGGCCGTTAAGATGGCCATCTATAGAGGCTACGAGAGGCCGTTAAGATGGCCATCTATAGAGGCTACAAGAGACCGTTAAGATGGCCATCTATAGAGGCTACGGGAGGCCGTTAAGATGGCCATCTATAGAGGCTACGAGAGGCCGTTAAGATGGCCATCTATAGAGGCTACGAGAGGCCGTTAAGATGGCCATCTATAGAGGCTACGAGAGACCGTTAAGATGGCCATCTATAGAGGCTACGAGAGACCGTTAAGATGGCCATCTATAGAGGCTACGAGAGGGCAGGGTTGATCAACATCTACTGTTATCAGTCCTGTTAAGGAAAGGTGAAAAGATTTGCACTTTACAAACGAGCAAGCACAGCTGTGGCATAGCTGGGGAGTTGTCGTGGTAATGGGGGTCAGTCTGTCTGCACATGCTCAGAAGAGACAGAGTGAACTGCAAGACAGAAGATGTAGAATAGCAGTTTTCTTCTCTACATCTTCTGTTTGGTTACCTCTTGTTTTGGAATTATACTAGCGCTCAGAAGATGTTTGTATTTGTGATACGTTACAACGAAAAACTCTCAGAAACAATGTCTCAGTTGCACCCACATTACATGTTTGGTTGTGAAAGAGAAGCCATTCTCCTGTGGAATCTCAGAGGAGGGGGTAAGAAAATGGGGGGTTCTCCAGACGTGCTGGAGGGATGGGAGGGGAGGGTGCCTCCAGCCTACCCACTTCCCCTGTCCTCCCCTCTTCCTCTCCTGTCCTTCCTTCGTAAAAACACTTGATTCTTCCGGATCCTCTGGAGGTTTACTGCTCAAGCCGGCCTGCTAATTACTGCAGTACTACATAACAACCCAGACATCTGTCTGAGAAGCCCAAACACCACCACCACCACCATACAGCCAGGGAATGTGTCTGTGAAGCCCAAAACACCACCACCACCGTACAGCCAGGGAATGTGTCTGTGAAGCCCAAAACACCACCACCACCACCACCGTACAGCCAGGGAATGTGTCTGTGAAGCCCAAAACACCACCACCACCACCGTACAGCCAGAGAATGTGTCTGTGAAGACCCAACACGACCACCACCGTACAGCCATGGAATGTGTCTGTGAAGACCAAACACCACCACCACCACCGTACAGCCAGGGAATGTGTCTGTGAAGACCCAACACGACCACCACCACCGTACAGCCATGGAATGTGTCTGTGAAGACCAAACACCACCACCACCGTACAGCCAGGGAATGTGTCTGTGAAGACCCAACACCACCACCACCGTACAGCCATGGAATGTGTCTGTGAAGACCAAACACCACCACCACCACCGTACAGCCAGGGAATGTGTCTGTGAAGACCAAACACCACCACCACCACCACCGTACAGCCAGGGAATGTGTATGTGAAAACCAAACACCACCACCACCACTATACAGCGAGGGAATGTGTCTGTGAAGACCAAACACCACCACCACCACCACCACCATACAGCCAGGGAATGTGTCTGTGAAGACCAAACACCACCACCACCCCCACCACCGTACAGCCAGGGTATGTGTCTGTGAAGACCAAACACCACCACCACCCCCACCACTGTACAGCCAGGGTATGTGTCTGTGAAGACCAAACACCACCACCACCCCCACCACCGTACAGCCAGGGTATGTGTCTGTGAAGACCAAACACCACCACCCCCACCACCGTACAGCCAGGGTATGTGTCTATGAAGACCAAACACCACCACCACCCCCACCACCGTACAGCCAGGGTATGCGTCTGTGAAGACCAAACACCACCACTACCCCCACCACCGTACAGCCAGGGTATGTGTCTGTGAAGACCAAACACCACCACCCCCACCACCGTACAGCCAGGGTATGTGTCTATGAAGACCAAACACCACCCCCACCACCGTACAGCCAGGGTATGTGTCTGTGAAGACCAAACACCACCACCACCCCCACCACCGTACAGCCAGGGAACGTGTCTGTGAAGACCAAACACCACCACCACCGTACTGCCAGGGTATGTGTCTGTGAAGACCAAACACCACCACCACCCCCACCACCGTACAGCCAGGGTATGTGTCTGTGAAGACCAAACACCACCACCACCCCCACCACCGTACAGCCAGGGTATGTGTCTATGAAGACCAAACACCACCACCACCACCGTACAGCCAGGGAACGTGTCTGTGAAGACCAAACACCACCACCACCCCCACCACCGTACAGCCAGGGAACGTGTCTGTGAAGACCAAACACCACCACCACCACCACCACCGTACAGCCAGAGAATGTGTCTGTGAAGACCAAAAACCCAAACCACCTCCGTACAGCCAGGGAACGTGTCTGTGAAGACCCAACACCACCACCACCACCGTACAGCCAGGGAATGTGTCTGTGAAGACTAAATCGTAACACCAGCGCACAGCCAGGGGAATGCTGCCTGGGCTGGGAGGGAAGTTAGGTCATCTGGGAAAGAGCTGGGCATTGTCTGGGGCTGTGTCTGAAATTATTACGTCTAAAAATATTCCCTATATCATATAGTTCAATACTTTTGACCAAAACTTTGGCACTCTATTCCCTACTTTTGACCAGAGCTCTGGTCAAATGTTACACTCTTAGTAAAAAGGGTTCCAAAATGGTTCTTCAGCTGTCCCCATAGGAGAACCCCTTTTTGGTTCCAGGTAGAACCCTTTTTTTGTGACTGGTAAAAACCCTTTTACGTTTCATGTAGAACCCTCTGTGGAAAGGATTCTAGGTGGAACCCGAAAAGGGTTCTACCGGAACTAAAAAAAAGTTATTCAAAGGGTTCTCCTATGGGGACAGCCCAAGAACCCTTTTAGGTTCTAGATAGCACCTTATTTTCTAAGAGCGTAGTGGCCTTTATGCTGAATAGAACGCTGCTTCAGAGCTATAGCCTGGGACTCCCAGCCTTGTCTACTCTTTAGCATGTTTAGCCTTTGTTTTTTAATGAGGACTCTATATGCAGGGATGTCATGTGGTGTGATATTAAATATGTATGACATGGGGGCAGAGAGGGTCAGGAGAGGCGTGTAACACCCACAGTTAGACATGACCTCCACTACAATAAATGACACCTTGATGGCGCGGTTAGACTCCGCCCCTCGTTCTGTTCCTACCAAGAGGAACTACAACAGGATACAGTAGGATGTGTGGTGTGTTCTCCTGTGTGCCAGCTTGCATGCGTGTGTGTGTGTGTGTGTGTGTGTGTGTGTGTGTGTGTGTGTGTGTGTGTGTGTGTGTGTGTGTATCACCACTAACACGGTGTAACCACATAGGCTGGCTGCTCTAACAGCTGGAGGATATAGTCTGCAGGCTCCAGAGTCTGGGCTAAGGTTTGTGGAAAGAGGGGGAAAGTGGGAGAGGGGGCAGTGATAGTTGTAACTAAGAGAGGGTAGAGTGTAATATCGGATTCAATAGAGTCTGACTGATGCACATGCGCACACAGTGGAACACACTGCTGAGTAGCACCATGGCCTTTTAAGAGGCTGCCACACAGGTTGAGACCATTCCTCATGCTGGCTTCATAAAAGTCCCAGAATCCCCTCCCTCAGTCATCTGTTGCTGGGAAGGCCATGTTGGGGGAGGGCGTGATTGTGGGGGTGAGATGGAGTGTCCCAACAGCTCCTTCATGGTAACCCCGCTGATTGACTTGAATCGCCACCGTTTCCATTCTTTTGTCAAGCCAGGCTGGCTCAGCCTGCTCCTCTAATTGAAAGTAAAATAGCTCAAGTCAGCTCAGACCACCTCGGTTAGAGTATGAGCCCCCTTTCTTTTGTGCCTGCCGGGAACAAAGGTTCCCCCCGGCTGCATAGGAGGGCATATGAGTGCCTGAAGCAGGGCTGGGGCTGACTGCCTTACCCTGCCATGAGGGTCCCATCAGAGGAATTCTAACAGGGCACAGTGGGAGGTGTGTGTGTGTGACATCACTACACCACTACTCTCCACCTCATGGCAGAACAGAGCCCAGTAGAGCAGATAGAGCGCTCTGCACAGTGAAAGCCACAGTCAGCTAACAGCCCCTCTCAGACCTATAAATCCCTCTTCATAAACAAGGCCCAAAAGTGGGAGGAAGGAGAAAGGGAGGAAGGGGAGGAGGGAGGAAGAGAGGAGAGGAGAGGAGAAAGAAGAGAGAGACAGACAGACAGAGAGAGAGAGAGCGAGAGCGAGAGAGAGCGAGAGAGAGAGAGGTAGAGAGAGAGAGAGAGAGAGAGAGAAAGAGGATGCTCAGGATCCTGTCTGTTCACCTCTCTAGAACAGGTCTGTCTGATCTGAACAGGTCAGGTCTGTCTGATCTGTCTGACCCATCCACAAGGCTGAAATGACCATTAGGGGCAGCCCCCTTCACCGCGGCAGGAACCACAAACCATTTGCGTGGCAAAACGCAGAGGGGTAACCCATTCCGCACCACCAGGGGGGGAGAGGACCAATCACTTCCCCAGATGTCCACAGGTCAGACAGGAAGTGGTCCTGGGGTGACCCCCTATGAAGTTCCTCCTCCCCCTGGTCTGGTCTGACCCAACCAACACCTTCCACTAAACAGGCCAATCACAACCTGCTGGGGCTTCATGGGGCAATAGGGCGGCTGGAGAGGGGGAAGGGAAGAGAGCAGTTGGCCAGACAGGCGGTCAGACAGGCGGTCAGACAGACAAAGACAGAGACCTTGACTACTACAATCAGAAATGTCTGTCCGTCCATCTGTCCTTCACCATAAATGTCCATTGACCTTTATAATTAACAAAGACTTACAGCACTGAGAGTATAAAATGTCATGGCGACAGTATTTACATCTCCATAACCTTATGATGACATACCTTAGTGGTCTTAATAATTGCAAGGAAAACACACGCTGATGTACAGTACGTGTCAGTGGGAAAATATGACTATTTGTGGTGACAGTGACAGAGTGCAATGGCAAGTCATTGTCACTGCTTTGCAAAAGCCATTAGGAAGAATGTGGTAAGACTGGCTTTTCCCCATCTCCAACAACCATGGTGTACTGTGAGTGGAAATGGAGTCTGAGGGTGTCCCATAAAACATTCCATTACTGCATCTTCAGCCAAACTAGGACGTAAATTTAGAGAAATGCTTATTTTTTCCCCATATCCAAACAAATCCCCAAGCCTCCAATATTAGACGGCTCACGAAGACGTGAAAAAGCAAATATATTTATGATGGGAAAGTGTTCCCATTCCATTATGTACCGTGTGCCATATTTGAAGATCTTCGTGTTTTTTTCTTGTCTCAAAGTCATCCTCAATGACTTTCCCCTAGACTTGCAGGAGTTTGACTTTTCAACAAGGGCAGAAACCTCCTGCCTTTGAAAACAGATGGATTCTGAACAGAAAGAGAGAGAGAGCGGGCCCGGCTAAAAGGATATCATCCTCTATTAGCTTTACTGTTAAGGCAATCAGACCCAGAAGGCTTTGCTCACTGGCCTCCAAGAACATTTCCAATACAGTTAAACTGCTCTGCCCAAGGACAGGCCACCTGACAACCTGGCTTACACACACACACACAAACACGCATACATGTGTCTTGCACACACACACACACACGCATGTACGTACACACACATACGAATGCACACGCTCGCACGCCCACACACAAGCTCTCTCTTTCTCCCCCTCAGCGCAGTGGAAAGTTACCCCCCAGTACAGATGTCCATCTAGTGGTGGGAAGGATGGACCAGAGGCCATGCTGGTTCTCCTGCTCAATACCAGGGCACCAGTCTCTTTAAAACCAGCTTTAGCACTCCATGTCCCCCAGTCAGTATTTGCTTGAATGATTTGTGGGCTCCAGGGACAAGGGATGTGCCTTTTTGGAGTAAGCCAACAATCCAACTCCCCCCTCCTCCCTCCCTCCATCCCTCCCTCCTTCCATCGCGAATGCTTTGAGTCTCTTCCCTGCTGTCTTTGAACCGAGATCAGAGGGAAGTATTTTGGCACACATGATGCTGGTCGATCAGGTGCAGGGATAGTCTCCTTTTGAGTGGTCTGTTGTTGTAATAATGCGACCCTCCCCCACGCACTTTCCCTCCCCTGCCTCCTCCTCCTCTCTAACCTCCTGTGTCTCCTTCTCCTCTTTCCCTTTTCAAAATCATTGCAGACCCTGGATTTGTTTCACCCTGCAACCACGTAATTACTAGTTGTACAAAGAGAACAAAGTGAGGACAGTTAGGGTACACTGGTCCAGAGGGCCCATCCTTGGACGGATAGACGGACGGACAGATGGGGGGGGGGATCAGTCATCTGCAATGACCCCAGATCAGCCTGGGAAAGTATGGGATGAGACGCTTTCAGAGGATTAAACAGCAAATTTAACCCAGATCCCCCCCCCCTGGCTGATCCCTCCCCAAGAAAGACATCAGACCTAACTACCCTTACTTACCAGGAAGTGGTAAAACAAACGACGATGGCTTGAGAGGGAGCTAAGAACAAACATTCATACATGCAGTAGATTTCATAGGCAGTAAAAAAAAGGAAGAAAAAATGGACCAGGGACCATCGGTTCGGCGGTTGACGGTTCAGATTCCTTTTGACTCAACAACACGAGGCAGGAGTTGAGTTGTCAGACTCCCTTAGGGCAGTTTAATGTGTCCTGGTTTCTAGAATCTAGCCAATGCGGTTGGTCCGTGTGTGTGTGTGTGTGTGTGTGTGTGTGTGTGTGTGTGTGTGTGTGTGTGTGTGTGTGTGACCTACCAAACACAAATGATATTAAACCAAAAACCAGGTAGAGGGAGATTCGTGGAGATTCTGCTTAACTACAGCATTTACAACTGTCAAGACACCAAACCTGTTTATCTACAACTCAGGCTTTGATTGAGTAAATCAAAGAAGGAGATGTGAGCAGTCAACGGAGGGTATAGACAGAAACAGATGGTTTCAGCGGCCGCTGTGCAATTTTGTGTAAATTTTGTTTTAAAAACACAGGGTGTTTATTGTGAGCTATCATATAGCCCTGTCAAAGCCACCGCCAATTATTGCCATTAGGCTTCCATCCTGTCACTGCCTGTCCCTGTGTCCCTGCCGCCCTCTTCTCTCAGCCCTATAATCTGCCCTCACTTTTGCTCCATCAGGCCACCAGAAGCAGGCAAATTGTTAAATATGTTCCCCCTCTTTGCTGCCTGTCTGAGGCAAAAGGCCGGGTGCTAAGTCACCGTCAGTGACTTTTTTGGTTTTCATTTTTCTCCATCCACCCCTGGCCCTTCAAACCCAGTGACAGGAGCGGGGAGACCTGAGTGATGTTCGCATTGTGTGCAATGAATTGAAAAGGAAATGGCCATTAAAGTATGGTGCTGCTGGTGTTTGGTGGTGATGGTGGAAAGAGGGGGATATGTGACTGTGTTACTGCACTGTTGGCTGTTTCCTGCTATGTTGCACAACCAACCCCTTATTGAGAGAGACATTCTGGTGGGAATCTGTACGGTGTGTGTGCCAGGATGCATCACCACTGCTATGTGTGACAGACTGTGAACAGGAAGGCATTGTAAAGCACTGATACAGAGTATCATAGGAAACCACCTCCTAGTCTGTAGTTAACAGGTACTGTTTAGTTTAGGGAGGCTAAATAGCCTCCTTCCAGGAACTACAGTGGCTGCGTCGCTAATGGCTCCATATATAGTGAATAGGGTGCCACTCAGTGTCTGGGATGAATGTGAGCGAGGGCTGAATGTAAAGGGTGTAGGGAGGCAGAAAGGCCCACCCCAGTGCAGTACCTAGAGCCAGTGCAGTTGAGTGAAAAAGAACACTGGCACACCTCCCTGGGTGATGTCACCCTCTCCCACCCCACCCCCTTCTCACCCTCCCTGGACCAGGGCCCAAATCTCCCCATTCAGACCCACTGCCAGTCCCCGCCTTACTTCGCCTCGCCTCGCTACTCCAAAACAGAGGCTACCCCACCACCACTCTAACCACCACCACCACCACACACCCGGCCAACAATGCTCAACATCGAGGGCTTTAGGGACACGTCACTCATTTGTCCCCGTGTCACAACACACTCTGTTTAATATACACCAAGGTCTGGTTGATCTACGCTCTGTTTAATATACACCAAGGTCTGGTTGATCTACACTCTGTTTAATATACACCAAGGTCTGGTTGATCCACACTCTGTTTAATATACACCAAGGTCTGGTTGATCCACACTCTGTTTAATATACACCAAGGTCTGGTTGATCTACACTCTGTTTAATATACACCAAGGTCTGGTTGATCCACACTCTGTTTAATATACACCAAGGTCTGGTTGATCTACACTCTGTTTAATATACACCAAGGTCTGGTTGATCCACACTCTGTTTAATATACACCAAGGTCTGGTTGATCCACACTCTGTTTAATATACACCAAGGTCTGGTTGATCCACACTCTGTTTAATATACACCAAGGTCTGGTTGATCCACACTCTGCTTAATATACACCAAGGTCTGGTTGATCCACACTCTGTTTAATATACACCAAGGTCTGGTTGATCCACACTCTGTTTAATATACACCAAGGTCTGGTTGATCCACACTCTTTTTAATATACACCAAGGTCTGGTTGATCCACACTCTGTTTAATATACACCAAGGTCTGGTTGATCTACACTCTGTTTAATATACACCAAGGTCTGGTTGATCTACACTCTGTTTAATATACACCAAGGTCTGGTTGATCTACACTCTGTTTAATATACACCAAGGTCTGGTTGATCCACACTCTGTTTAATATACACCAAGGTCTGGTTGATCTACACTCTGTTTAATATACACCAAGGTCTGGTTGATCCACACTCTGTTTAATATACACCAAGGTCTGGTTGATCTACACTCTGTTTAATATACACCAAGGTCTGGTTGATCTACACTCTGTTTAATATACACCAAGGTCTGGTTGATCCACACTCTGTTTAATATACACCAAGGTCTGGTTGATCTACGCTCTGTTTAATATACACCAAGGTCTGGTTGATCTACACTCTGTTTAATATACACCAAGGTCTGGTTGATCTACACTCTGTTTAATATACACCAAGGTCTGGTTGATCCACACTCTGTTTAATATACACCAAGGTCTGGTTGATCTACGCTCTGTTTAATATACACCAAGGTCTGGTTGATCTACGCTCTGTTTAATATACACCAAGGTCTGGTTGATCCACACTCTGTTTAATATACACCAAGGTCTGGTTGATCTACACTCTGTTTAATATACACCAAGGTCTGGTTGATCCACACTCTGTTTAATATACACCAAGGTCTGGTTGATCTACACTCTGTTTAATATACACCAAGGTCTGGTTGATCCACACTCTGTTTAATATACACCAATGTCTGGTTGATCTACACTCTGTTTAATATACACCAAGGTCTGGTTGATCTACACTCTGTTTAATATACACCAAGGTCTGGTTGATCCACACTCTGTTTAATATACACCAAGGTCTGGTTGATCTACACTCTGTTTAATATACACCAAGGTCTGGTTGATCCACACTCTGTTTAATATACACCAAGGTCTGGTTGATCTACACTCTGTTTAATATACACCAAGGTCTGGTTGATCTACGCTCTGTTTAATATACACCAAGGTCTGGTTGATCCACACTCTGTTTAATATACACCAAGGTCTGGTTGATCTACGCTCTGTTTAATATACACCAAGGTCTGGTTGATCTACACTCTGTTTAATATACACCAAGGTCTGGTTGATCCACACTCTGTTTAATATACACCAAGGTCTGGTTGATCCACGCTCTGTTTAATATACACCAAGGTCTGGTTGATCCACACTCTGTTTAATATACACCAAGGTCTGGTTGATCAACACTCTGTTTAATATACACCAAGGTCTGGTTGATCCACACTCTGTTTAATATACACCAAGGTCTGGTTGATCTACGCTCTGTTTAATATACACCAAGGTCTGGTTGATCTACGCTCTGTTTAATATACACCAAGGTCTGGTTGATCTACGCTCTGTTTAATATACACCAAGGTCTGGTTGATCTACACTCTGTTTAATATACACCAAGGTCTGGTTGATCTACACTCTGTTTAATATACACCAAGGTCTGGTTGATCCACACTCTGTTTAATATACACCAAGGTCTGGTTGATCCACGCTCTGTTTAATATACACCAAGGTCTGGTTGATCCACACTCTGTTTAATATACACCAAGGTCTGGTTGATCCACACTCTGATTAATATACACCAATCTGTTGATGGGGCTGGCTGGGCTGCACCATATCTTAGGAAAAAGATGCTATCTAGAGCCTTAAAGGGTTCTACAGCTGTTCCTATAGGAGGACCCTTTGAAGAACCCTTGTTGGTTCAAGGTAGAACCCTTTTGGGTTCCAGGAAGATTCTACCTGGAACCAAAAAGGGTTATCCAATTGGAACAGCCAAAGATCCCTTTTGGAACCCTTTTTTCTAAGAGTGTAGTCTGGATTGATTGTGGGTGGGTTTGGAGTCAGAGCAACAAGGCCCTGAGTTTAGAGTCACAGTAAGTGGTTGTGTTGAGGAGCACACTCAGGTGCAGCCCAGCCAGTCCCCCAGTGTTCCCTGCCTGTGTGGATCATTAGGACTATCACAGCCACTCAAGAGGGATTAGGTTACTTGAAAAGGTAGTAGGCCTATCCTCTCATTGTCAGCTCTGGATGGTGACCACTTAAGAGCTATCAGGGATGGACTTGTGGTCCTCGCTCTCTGTCTGCTGGTGGATGATGCCCAGGGGTTATTGTTGCTGTGGAATCCCACTGTGTGTGTGTGTGTGTGCGTGTGCGTGTGTGTGCGTGTGCGTGTGTGTGTGCGTGTGTGTGTGTGTAAACAGGAGGGAGAGGATGATATCACCAGCCAGTAGTGTTAGTATCTTCGAGGGTATCATGCTGAACACTGAGCAAAGTTAGCAGTCCACAGCTATAACCCCAAGCAGTCCTCATCCCTCAGACACACACATCCCACATTTACACATGTGGTATATGCTCACACACTCAAACATACACACATTGGGACAAGAGAGAGGGAGTGAGGGTTCAATATTGGAAAGTGTTTTACATCGGCTCACACATTCATTGGAACAGTGAACCTGATAACACACACGTTTAATCCCTGTCCACAAGAAGTTTAAATCATAAATTATCATGAAAAGGTTGTGTAAAAATATGAAGTATTTTAACTTCATAAGTATTGTATGTTCTTTAGAAATAGTTAGCAACCAAAGATCAATGAGCATAAAAAAATAGTGTTTAATAGAAAATCACAAAATAACAATAAGCCTTGTATAACCAACCTTAAATCTCCTGTTACACAGTTACTTTCCTACAATACCAAAGCTGTTCAAACAGGCAAACAGGAGGGTGGAAGAACAGGGTTTCCTTAAGTTGCTATTTTTGCTGCTCCAATGAATACAAACTTTGTCACAGATGGTTCTTAAAAATAGCCAGGACAGGAATCCTACCCCCTCTTCTCTCTGTCTCTCTCTCTCTTTATCTCTCTCTTTCTTTCTCCCCCTTCCTCTCTCTCTCTGGGGGTTTGAACAGGTTTGAGGAGAGAAAAAATGCAGCAGCAGTCAATGGTTTGGAGAAGGAATTAACACAAAAGGCTCATTTCTGTGTGGCTCTTTTCAAGGCTCCTGGATAATGTCGAACCCCCGGTTTTGTGTGTGCATTTTCGGGGTCACGGAGGAGGGCACATTAAGCCAGCGCAGGCAAGCTGGACATTTTGCGGCAAACTCTGGTGGCAATTTCCACCTCCTTTCTTTCTTCTCCTGCCTTTCTTTGGCTTTAATACACCACCAGGGTCCAACAGGCCTTCTTGGGAGGAAGCTTTAACGCACACCAGCCTTTACTGAGATGGTAGAGTACTTCACTGCAAGCTTAGCAGGCAGCTCTCCCTCCCTCTAACCAGCCCCCCCCCCCCCCGCCAAGATGAAAGCTGCATCCACTTTAAAGTGGATTAGAGGAGCAAAACATTGAAACAATGGGAGGTGAAAAATCAAATTAGGCTCTTAAACATCAAAAAGGGTGCCTGGAATAGCTGAGCTTCCTCCTCACTAATCTGTTTACTTTTGGTGAACGATATATTCACCAGCAGCATCACAAACCAAACCCGTTCCCCTAGTTGAACCCTGGAATACAGTGAAGCACAGACAGACCGGCCCTTTCTGTTCAGCACAAATAAATATATCTACATTTCTGTTTATCCATTGGTACATTTGGAGAGAGAGCAACCACTGGCTCTGGAATGTGCTCATCTCACTAAAGTTGGAGGGATAGTTGGAGAGATAGTTGGAGAGATAGATGGAGAGATAGTTGGAGAGATAGATGGAGAGAAAGAGAGAACGACAGGAAGAGAAGAGGCTGTTCTAACCTTTACACAACAAATCAACCGGTTCAAGAAGAACTCTACTTCAGGCAATGCTGTTGTGCAATCTCTTTCTGCCTCTCCCCCTCTCCTCCATCTCTATGTCCTCTCTCTCTATCTCTCTCTCTCTCTCTCTCTCTCCCTCTTGCTTTCTTATCCTCCCCACACTCTCACTTTCTCACACACACACACTTCCTTTCATCCTCCCTCTCTCTCCCTCTCTCTCTCTTCCTCCCTCTCCCTCTCTCTCTCTCTCCCCCTCTCTCCCCCTTCATGTGGAGGGGGTAATATCCACTAAAGAATGCCCCTGCAGTGTTCCATGTTACATTGTTCACGCTCAGCCTCCAATTTGCTCTCCACATTCTGCAGCCACGTCTGAGACGTTACGCCGGCTTAAGAGACAAATCGCACACACAAAAAAGAGAGAGAGAGAGAAGAGAAAAGGCTAACCCTTCACAGCAATGCAATTACCGCCGTATTTGAAGCCGGCAGCCGCTGCTGCCTGGCTTTTGTGGTGGGGCTTCTGCTCTTCGCTGGTGCCCTGTACTTTAGCACCGCACCTAATAGCCATAGCAGCAGCAATTTTTACGGTACAAGACATTAACATGCTACACTCAACAATACCCACATTGAAAGGGACTTCAAAAAGGAGCAGAGGCTTCGCCTGCTTAAGTTGGCCACAACCTGCCAATGGGAAAGACAATGGGAAAGACACTTATTACACTTTAGGAGAGGAGATGGATAGAGAGACTGGACAGACATAAGATGAAATGTGATTCAACAACGTCAGTGGTCAACTACCGTTTTGATTGTGGTCTGGTGACAATGCAGCTCCTATACCATCCAAGTGCATGAAACATTATATCTGCCCTAAAAAATGATTGCCTATGCCATAAAATGTGCAATGCCACAAACTGTCTTTATAATGTAATGCCACACCGAATGGTAGCTACATTTTACATGGAAGACTTAATGTAAAATTCACAAAGACCACCAAGAATCACAGCTGCTTTTCTATTAAAAGTGAGACGATGAATGTCATGGAAATGGTTCCTAAACCACACTGTGTGACAGGTGGGTCATTTTACAATTAGCCACATAATGGTGTTTATCATGGCAATATAACCTCACACACTAACGTTAAAATACTAATTATTATTCAACATTTACCATGGGGTTTCAAGTGTGTTTTGTACTTTAAAATAATCATTTCACAAATATATATGGCAATAGGTATTAGATATAATCAGTGGTGTAAAGTACTTAATTAAGCAAAAATACTTTCAAGTACTACTTAAGTCGTTTTTTGGAGTATCTGTACTTTACTTTACTATTTATATTTTGCCAACTTCTACTTTTACTTCACTACATTCCTGAAGAAAATAATGTACTTTTCACTCCATACATTTTCCCTGACACCTAAAAGTTCTCATTACATGTTGACAGGAAAATGGTCCAATTCACACACAAATCAAGATCCCCACTGCCTCTGATCTGGCGGACTAACTAAACACAAATGCTTTGTTTGTAAATTATGTCTGTTGGAGTGTTCCCCTGGCTATATGTCACTAAAAAATAAAATGGTGCCACTGGTTTGCTTAATATAAGGAATTTGAAATGGTTTATACTTTTACTTTTGATACTTAAGTACATTTCAGCAATTCTATTTACTCTGGATACTTAAGTATATTTAAAACCAAATATTCTTAGACTTTAACTAAAGTAATATTTTATTATTGGGGCGGCAGGTAGTCTAGTAGTTAGAGCGTCGGACCAGTAGCCGAAAATCCCCGAGCTGTAAAAAAAATCTGTCGTTCTGCCTCTGAACAGGGCAGCCAACCCACTGTTCCTAGGCCGTCATTGTAAATAAGAATTTGTTCTTAACTGAATTGTCTAGTTAAATAAAGGTTAAATAAATAAAAAATACTTTTACTTGAGTCATTTTCTATTAAGGTATCCTTACTTTTAAAAAGACTTTCACCACTGGATATAATCTGCAAAACAATTCAATTGTATGTCACTGTCTAGGCCCACATGTCTCTATTTCTCAAGTGTGGGCCGTTCCTCTCCTTGCCCAATTGTATTTGTGTCTCACCATATCCGATGGTTACGCGTATTTCAGGTTATAGTCATGAATCATTTATAGTCATGAAGAAATAACATGACAAGATAATAGTGCAACGATGATTCATGAGATGTCCAGAAAGTGTATAACAAACAAAATATTTGTTCGTTTTTTCTCGTTGACTTCATGCGTTACATTCGTCATAAAACCAAGTCTCTACTGTCTGAACTACATGGTCAGTGGCACTTAATGCGCTGCTCCGTTTAGAAATAGAGATGTTCTCCGCTCCTCTCCTCTCACCTACTCTCCCCCTCTCCCTCTCTCTCCTCTCCTCTCCTCTCCTCTCCTCTCCTCTCCTCTCCTCTCCTCTCCTCTCCTCTCCTCTCCTCTCCTCTCTCTCTCTCTCTCTCTCTCTCTCTCTCTCTCTCCTCTCTCTCTCCTCTCTCTCCTCTCCTCTCCTCTCCTCTCCTCTCCTCTCCTCTCCTCTCCTCTCCTCTCTCTCTCTCTCTTTCTCTCAAACAGCCATGTGCCCATGCAACCGCGAGAAGCGTAGCACAGGAGGCGCGAGGTGAATAGCGAGGCAGAGGGAGCAGAAGGGGATGCTTTATACAAAGCCGTTAGAAGAGAAAGTTAGACACAAAGAAACAACGAGCAGCAAAATGCGGACAGCGAGGAGGGAAAAACCGGCGCACTCTCACACAAAACAAGACAGCGACCATTGAAAAGACCATCTGTGATTTGAAATGGATGAGTGTTTTGTGTGTCCTACATTTCGCTTCACTAAACGGGAGGAGCAGTGAATGGGTTGCAACCAATCAGTAACTTAAAAAGACCATAAACAAATAAATGTGAGAATAGACCCCTTTAGCAGCCCCCCAACACAGGACAAATTACCCAGGGCCAGTTGGCAGGACACAGCTATTTCCAAAAACAAAACCTCTGAAATCTGGAATGAACCTCTTAGCTAGATCATTTGAATAAACGCACTTCTTCCAACTGGCAGCGGTAGGGTATGGAGCGGGGGAAACCACAACCGTAGGCTGAGTGTGTGAAAATGTCACGGATGTTTAATTATGTTAAATGACTGGAGATCATTTACACGAATCATTTTAAATGACCGTTATTGATCGGCTATTGAGCTAATAGACTATGCGTTTATTGTACGTAAGCCTACTTACTATTAGCCTACCACACAATAGCCTAATAATAATAAGCTAATCATATTAACAATTTTTAAAAAGATAATTACCCTAATATATAGACATTTTCCTAAAATGTTAATGAATAAAACATGTCCCAATCTTGTTACTCTTCTCCTCTGTGTTCTCTGTCGTGGATTTGTGTCAGTCAGTTGTCTTGTGAGCTCAGTGTTCTCACTCAGAATGCAGCAATTCATTTACATCTGATCTTCGTCAATTAATCAGAGAGCTTTCTGCATTCATATACAGCAATTAGCATTCAATAAATATGCATTATTTAGATTTTTTTTACCCCCAGTTGCTGGTATTCTATTTTCAACGTGCTTCGATTTTAACATGAATTTGCATTACGTGTAATTTAAATGAGCGTCAATGGGGTAGGGCCTACCTTTATTCGGCCGCTGTGTTCAAGAAGCATACAAAATAGGACCCTAAAAATGCATCTGAAAAAAACGAATTATGTATTTTAATAGTATTATTATTATCGTACTATTATCCTAATATTCACCTGTTATTGTTAGGCTATCATGCATAACGTAACATATTACAAATGATCATAGTTGAGATTGCAATCATTTTCATAATTTCATATTCATCTATGAACATGTACACTGTAATACTCCCAATAATCAAATAAAGGCCAGAGTCGATCTGTGTAGTCAGGATGTTTAAAACGATAGACTTTCTAAATGACATCATTCATTGAGCGCATTGACATGAAGCCATTTAGAGACAATGAATTACCTCGGCGCCCATAAAGCTAACTAATGTGAAATATCTCATATTTTAATCAACTTGAGAAAAGTATTGCTATTCTCCAAATTTGGACCTGAGCCGGAAACATTCATGGCAGTTTAATTGAATAAACTGGTGGAACATATTTGATTTGTTCCCATTAAAAAAAAGTACATTATGGTTTATTTCCAAAAAGTATCACGGAAGGTTAACGACTCCAAGAGAAGCCTATGGTTTTTAATTGTGGACCGACAGTGTTTTATTGTGTTAAAACTAAATTCTTTAAACCAATTTTCTGATAACAGGTTCTAGTGACCAGCATTAAATCACAAGGGACTCTAGGAGCATAGTGCTCTTTCATCTAGAGGACGAAATGATCATTTACCTTTAAATGAGAGAAAGTAAAGTAGGCCCTATGTTATAATGTGGCTCCAATATATTCTTAAAGTACTTGATAGCAGGACTTACTCTTAAAGTCATTAATTACTAAAAGCTATTCAATTAATTCTACTTGGCCCAACAAATCTCCAATTTGCTGTACTGATACATGCAAGGAGATAATACAGTGAGTATTTATGGTTTGTGGAGGACTGCAAAGTGTTGTAGAATTATACCAGAATGGTCATCAATTGTACATAATATATATAACCCCTGCATATATTACAGTGCACTTATCCAAATATATTCGTATCCAAAAAACATTCAGTAAAATGTAAACTTTTAATTGTAAAGAAGCTATTTCAAGAAGAAAAATAACTTTCAGGGTTGACATTCTCACAAGCACACTTCAAATGTGATACTAATCAAATGTATATCTAACTATAATTTATGGCATATTCATTTTTCCTCCTTTCTGATGCCACTTGGAGTTACAGTACTTTGGCTTTTAATTTACTGGTCTAAATCAGTTCCTGGGACATGAGGAAGTTGCCTTATGAAGTGAGTTAAGTAACAACCCAAGGAGGCTTATTGACCAATAGAGTTTGCTGAGCACTAAATTCTCAGGCAGAACAAAGAAGTGAATGGATGAGAAAGGAAAGGAGGGAGGTGGTGTGGTCCTGGGATCTGACTTGGGACTGTGTGACCCAAGTGGGGGTGGCTGGTGCTGCGGCTGGGGGTCTGCCCTGGGTCTGCTAGTCTCTCGATCTCCCTGGGGTCTGGTCCCACCATACTCAGACACAAAAATGACAGGACCCCCCACCTCAGCAGCTCAACTCTCCAATGAACTACTCACTCACTCTCTTTACCCTGTACTCTCTCTAGAAGTCTCTCTCACGAGTACACACACGCAAATGCGCACGCACCGGAGCCGTAGTGCTCTATATGAGGAGGGTGTTGCATCCCGCTCCCCTCCGTGTCAGCCAGGTGTTTCTACTGACATTTTGCTGTGCATCTTAATTGGGGAGGACGGACTCGTGGTAGTGGCTGGAGTGGAATTTGTAGAACGGTGTCAAATACATCAAATATATGGTTTTCATGTGGTTGATACCATTCCGTTGACTCCATTCCAGCCACTATTATGAGCCGTCCTTCCCTCAGTAGCCTCCACCGCAAATCAAATCAAATCAAATGTTATTAGTCACATGCTCTGAATACCACAGACCTTACAGTGAAATGCTTACTTACCAGCCCCTAACCAACAGTGCAGTTTAAAAGAAAAATACAGACAGGAATAAGAGATAAAAGTAACAAGTAATAAAAAGAGCAGCAGTAAAATAACAAAATATACAGGCGGGTGCCAGAGTCAACACATGCAAATGGTGCGTTAGGTATAGAATATGAGGAATCAAATCAAATTGTATTTGTCACATGCAAGGAATACAACAGGTAGACCTTACCGTGAAATGCTTACTTACAAGCACTTAACCAACAATGAGGTACAAGAAATAGAGTTAAGAAGAAAAAAAGTAACACAAGAAAATGACATTCCAATAACGAGTCTATATACTGGGGGTACCGGTACCGAGTCAATAACGAGTCTATATACTGGGGGTACCGGTACCGAGTCAATAAGGAGTCTATATACTGGGGGTACCGGTACCGAGTCAATGACGAGTCTATATACTGGGGGTACCGGTACCGAGTCAATAACGAGTCTATATACTGGGGGTACCGGTACCGAGTCAATAACGAGTCTATATACTGGGGGTACCGGTACCGAGTCAATAACGAGTCTATATACAGGGGGTACCGGTACCGAGTCAATGACGAGTCTATATACTGGGGGTACCGGTACCGAGTCAATGACGAGTCTATATACTGGGGGTACCGGTACCGAGTCAATAACGAGTCTATATACTGGGGGTACCGGTACCGAGTCAATAACGAGTCTATATACTGGGGGTACCGGTACCGAGTCAATAACGAGTCTATATACTGGGGGTACCGGTACCGAGTCAATAACGAGTCTATATACTGGGGGTACCGGTACCGAGTCAATAACGAGTCTATATACTGGGGGTACCGGTACCGAGTCAATGACGAGTCTATATACTGGGGGTACCGGTACCGAGTCAATGACGAGTCTATATACTGGGGGTACCGGTACCGAGTCAATAACGAGTCTATATACTGGGGGTACCGGTACCGAGTCAATAAAGAGTCTATATACTGGGGGTACCGGTACCGAGTCAATAACGAGTCTATATACAGGGGGTACCGGTACCGAGTCAATGACGAGTCTATATACTGGGGGTACCGGTACCGAGTCAATGACGAGTCTATATACTGGGGGTACCGGTACCGAGTCAATAACGAGTCTATATACTGGGGGTACCGGTACCGAGTCAATAACGAGTCTATATACTGGGGGTACCGGTACCGAGTCAATAACGAGTCTATATACTGGGGGTACCGGTACCGAGTCAATAACGAGTCTATATACTGGGGGTACCGGTACCGAGTCAATGTGATGTGCGGGGGTACAGGTTAGTCAAGGTCATTTGCAAAGTGACTATGCATAGATAATAGACAGCGAGTAGCAGCAGTGTAAAATCAAAGGTGTGTGTGGGGTGGGGGGGGGGGTCAATGTAAATAGTCAGGGTGGCAATTTGATTAATTGTTCAGCAGTCTTATGGCTTGGGGGTGGAAGCTGTAAAAGAGCATTTTGGTCCTAGAATTGGCGCTCTGGTACCGCTTGCCGTGCGGTAGCAGAGAGAACAGTCTATGACTTGGGTGACTGGAGTCTTTGACAATGTTTTGAGCCTTCCTCTGACACCACCTAGTATATATAGGTCCTGGATGTCAGGAATCTTGATGAGGAGACTAACAGATGCAATTAATAGGGAGAAGTCCCCTCATGTCAATGATCCTATCTCTCTGTAGGGTAGTGCTATGAACGGTTGGGCTATAATTATGCACAGCAAACGTCATTAGAAACATCTGGCTTGCACAGAGGGGACAAGGATGCAACACAGCAGTCTGTGTCCCAAATGGCACCCTGCTCGCCACATAGTGGACTACGACTCTGGTCCAAAGTAGTGCGCTATGTAGGGAATACAGAGCCATTTGGGAGACAGACTACAAGGCCTAATGGATGGGAGGGAGTGCAGGAGATTTTTAACAGCAGTTCCACAGACAGTAGCCATTAACAGATTAAAGCAGCCTTTGGCCTGATCAGTAAGTCATGCATACAAACTACCTCCAACTACTATTAAACTGCTGCCTGTACGTACCGGACAATACCATGCAGACAATGGTTCTGAGCATCCTAGACATCTAATGTACAGTATTTTAAAGTGAGCCTATGAAAGAGGCCAGAGAGTTAGAGGGGAATGGATGGGTGAGATAGTGGGTGAGGATGAGGGAGGGTTTGGGCAGGGCTGGAGCCTACCTTGCATGACTACATAGTGTCACATGCCCCCCTATTCTCACCCCTCTGATTGGCCAGGACATGGGAACACAGGACAGGGACGGGTGCATGTGGGGGGGTTGTTCCACCCTGGTTGTTGGCAGGGGTTTCCGATTTCACGGCAGGCTGGGTGGTGCCATTGAGCAGTCATCATGCTCCCTTTCAGCCTTTCAGACAACATTACCCCCCCCCCCCTACTCACCCATAGCCACCCACCCACCAGCTCCCTCCACCAGTTGACGACTCTGCTCTCCCATTTTAACCATCTTATACCCCCCCCCGCCCTTGACAGTCCCTCCTCAGCTGGCCTAAACAAGTGCACCTCTCACCCTGCACTTTCTAGCCTCTTCAGACCATCTTCTCAGCTCACTCTTTACACACGATTCCTAGCTTTTCACTTCCCAATGTCTCACACACTTTCACAATGTGAGCCTAAATAGTGCACTTTTACAATGTATCGTGGGTCCTTCTGTAGGTGACCACGGACACCAATAAGTTAAACACGACCAGGAACCAATTGGATGTATTTTCTTTCAGTCTTTAGCGGCATTACAAAGATATTATTAAGTAAGACACAGTTGAGTGTTCTGGGTACCACAGGCTGAGAGTGGATGAAAATGGAATTTAGAGTCCAACGCACAGCGAGAGTATGGATGGAACGGGAGCAGAAACAGTGGACATAAGCTCTCTCTCTCCCTCTCTTTCTCTCTTTCTCTCCCTCTCTTTCTCTCTCCCCCCCCCCCCCTCTCTCTCTCTCTCTCTCTTCCTCTCTCTGTCTGTCTCTCTCTCTTTCCCTTTCTCTCTCTCTTCCTCTGTCTGTCTGTCTGTCTCTCTTTCCCTTTCTCTCTCTCTCTCTGTCTCTCTCTCTCTCCCTCTCTCTCTCTCTCTCTTCCTCTCTCTGTCTCCCTCTCTCTGTCTCTCTCTTTCCCTTTCCCCCTCTCTCTCTCTCTTCCACTCTCTGTCTGTCTCTCTCTCTCTCTCTTTCCCTTTCTCTCTCTCTCTTCCTCTCTCTGTCTGTCTCTCTCTCTTTCCCTTTCTCTCTCTCTGTCTCTCTCTGTCTCTCTCTCTCTCTTCCTCTCTCTGTCTCCCTCTCTCTGTCTCTCTCTTTCCCTTTCCCCCTCTCTCTCTCTCTTCCTCTCTCTGTCTCTCTCTCTTTCCCTTTCTCTATCTCTGTCTCTCTCTGTCTCTCTCTCCCTCTCTCTCTCTCTCTTCCTCTCTCGGGCTCCCTCTCTCTGTCTCTCTCTTTCCCTTTCCCCCTCTCTCTCTCTCTCTCTCTCTCTCTCTCCCTCTTTCCCTGTCTCTCCCTCTCGCTCTCTCTCTCGCTCTCTCTCTCTCTGTCTCTCTTTCTTTCTTTTCAAATCCCACCCTGAGAAAAGCTGTTTTTTGTTTGCATGTAAAGTTCCCCTCCTCTAAAAGCTTTTTCTCCTTTAACAAACTCCCCTCTCTTCTGGGTGTCTTGGAGCGGTCTAATTAACATGCAGCTGGGTGACTTTTCCCCTCTTGTGTTTCCCCTCTCTCTCTAAAGAGAACTTAATAAAATGTGAGTCTGCAGGCCATCACAAAGGGACAGCACGTCACTGCTGCTTCATTTCCATTAGAGAGGCCCGAGCTTTCACACAAAATGTCTGGACCAGGAGTTCATTCTCGCCAATCTGCCAGAGTACAGGTCGGGAGGACGGCAGGAAGACTGAGGGGGGAGCGAGGAAGGGAAAAGGGGGGGGGGGGGGCACACAAACATACACACATCCAGTAAGGTTGTAAAGAAAACACGTTGGTGGTGAACCCAGCCTGGAGGAATACTCTGCAATACCTCTGACAGTTAACAGGCAGTTCAGTGGATGCCTCTCAGCCAGCTCTCGCTATCAGAGGGGTCCATATTTTGACTAATGTTATCTTAGGGTCAATTCCACCCTGTCAAAGCCTGGGGAAAAAGTGAACAGAAGAAGAATAATGTTTATTCTATTCATCCCCATCATCACCTGATTAGAAATTCCACTTGTAAAAAAACAGTTGCAAATATGAGTTTCATTACACGATGGCTAATGGGTTTTGTATTAATGAAACACTTGTGGAGATGATAAGTTAATCAAAGATGGAAAAATTGAATGAAGATATTAAAAGTTAAGGAGGATAAGTAATTAAGCTCCCAGATGATTTGACTAAGATAAACTCTGCAGATGCCATCTGATACCAATAACATCAACACACAATCGGCACACAAGTGTGCTGTGTATTTCGAAAGCAGCAAAGAACAAACCTTCTGCAGCACCAAATCCACAAATTCACTGACCCTGACCCATGCTAATAAACGTTGCTTTGGTTTAGTTAAAGGTTCCCAGAGAAAGAAAAATGACCCTGGCATGTTCCCCTTAGCACCACCTCATCCCCTGCCCCTCTCATCCCCTGCCCCTCTCATCCCCTGCCCCTCTCCTCTCCTGCTCCCTCCACTGCCGTCTCTCTCTCTCTCTCTCTCTCGCTCTCTCTCTCTCTCTCGCTCTCTCTCTCTCTCTCTCGCTCTCTCGCTCTCTCTCTCTCTCTCGCTCTCTCTCTCTCTCGCTCTCTCTCTCTCTCTCTCTCTCTCTCTCTCTCTCTCTCTCTCTCTCTCTCTCTCTCTCTCTCTCTCTCTCTCTCTCATCCTCTCCCTCCTGGGTCCCTGATGCCTGTCCTCCTCTCCTCTCTCCTCAACATCCCAACTAAATTATTCAGGACCAGTGCTGCAGTATGCTTGATTAAGTTTTAATTTCAGCAAATTACCAGTCGGCAGGAGGTCACACCACTGAATCTTACGGCCACTGAGTTATTTATCAGTGTTGAAGAAGATGTGGCGGCAGGCGTTGTTACCTCCCAGCTCCAGTCCCACGTACTAATCTACTGTATGTGGTGATGGACTTCATTGTGCAAACAGTCAATAGGCCCATTAAGAAGAGGAAGAACTCTCCTGAGTGGCGCAGCGGTCTAAGGCACTGCATCGCGTCACTTCAGATCCGGGTTCGATCCCGGGCTGTGTCGCAGCTGGCCGTGACCAGGAGACCCATGAGGCGGCACGCAATTGGCCCAGCGTCGACCAGGGTTAGGGCCGGGATGTCCTTGTCCCATCGCGCTCTAACGACTCCTGTGGCGGTCCGGGCGCATGCACGCTGACACAGTCGCCATCTGGACGGTGTTTCCTCTGACACACTGGTGCGGCTGGCTTCCAGGTTAAGCTGGCATTGTGTCAAGAAGCAGTGCGGCTTGGCAGGGTCGTGTTTCGGAGGACGCATGGCTCTCGACCTTCACCTCTCCCGAGTCCGTACGGGAGTTGCAGCGATGGGACATGACTGTAACTACCAATTGGGAAGAAAAAGGGGGTCAAAAATGTTAAAATATAAGAAGAGGAAGAACAGACATTTACTCAGGTGCCTGTTGGATTGTCTCAGTCAGGAAGGATGGAAGTATACTGCCAGCTTGGTCCTGTCTGGCTATGGCATCTAGTGCTGCCTGTCGGGCGCCCACAGTCAACCCTCATGCTGTCCAGCCCCATCATCACTATCATCAGGGGTGAATGGGCATTGCTTGGGAGGACGTAAGTGGTAGTTAGGGAAATCATGGTGCTTATCAGGAGAGGCCCTTCGGTGGGCCACAGCTCTAACCACTAGACCACTGTTCTAAACTGCAGGAGGCCTATATACATGCCTGTTAGAGCGAAGCACGCCAGACAGAGGAATGACAAGTGACCAGCAGGGGTGAGGAGGCCAGGCCCGGGGCTGTGTGTGTTATTGTGTTTGTATGGAGGATAACGTAGAGGTCTCCTATGCCTACTCTATCATGGAGCGCCTTACTCTCTTAATATCTTCAGCAGACAGGCCCAGAGTAGACCCAGGCTAGAGTAGCCCCTCTGGAAATTACATTGTGGTCTCATTAGCATCTAATAGTGTTGCATGGCTTTGATTTACAGCGGTAGCAGGCGAGGAGCTTAGAACAAGACAGCTAAACTACGACTCTCTCTACCACAGAACAGGGCAGCCGGCCAGTGTCCCACCACCTCAAGATCAGATTGGCCCTCCTCAATAATCAGCCAAACAACTACAGGTAGTAATTTAGCACTCTGGGTAATTAGGACCAAATGACTGCTGTGTGTGATTGGCTGTTGATTGGTGTGACTTTTTGTGATGAAAGGCATCAGTCATCGCCCGGGCCTTATTTTCTAGAATCTAGCCAATGTGATGCACGCTAGAGTGTGTGTGTTTGAGTGTATGTGTGAGTGCATGTGTGTGTGTGTACGTGCTTGTGTGTGTACATGCTTGTGTGTGTGTGTGTGTTTGTGTGTGTGTGTGTGTACATGCTTGTGTGTGTGTGTGTACATGCTTGTGTGTGTGTGTGTGTGTTTGTGTGTGTGTGTACATGCTTGTGTGTGTGTGTGTGTGTTTGTGTGTGTGTGTGTGTGTGTGTGTGTATACGTGCTTGTGTTTGTGTGTGTGTATACATGCTTGTGTGTGTGTGTGTGTGTGTGTGTGTTTGTGTGTGTGTGTGTGTACATGCTTGTGTGTGTGTGTGTTTGTGTGTGTGTGTGTGTGTGTGTACATGCTTGTGTGTGTGTGTGTGTGTTTGTGTGTGTACATGCTTGTGTGTGTGTGTGTTTGTGTGTGTGTGTATATGTGCTTGTGTGCGTGCACGTGCATGCTAGGGCAGAGAAGGAAGGTAAGCTAACGGGGCCTGTATTGGATTGATGACTAGTCTCCCAGGGTGATTGTCCAACATGGCTTCCCTGTTGCGCTGACAATAGAGCTGGATTAACGGGCCCTGTCAGTTTCCCCGGCGCTACACATCTTTTTGTCCTCGTTAAAAGCTCCCCTAATTAGCGCAGGGGGGGCTCTCCGCTATCTGCTATCGCTCAGGCCCCTCCACGGGGTCAGCGCTGGAGAAAAGGAGACATTATTTTAGCAGCGGCTCACAAAGAGCCCCTCACGGCTCCCAGGCAGTATCAACTCCCATTGCTCTGCCTGCTAACAGAACAGTGAGACCGTAGATCTTATTCATGGCCTCGTGTAGCCTTATCTCGTCCCGCACTTTAATGAGGCATAATAAGGGGAACAGTTTGTAGCAACACGCCGCTCCTCTTTTATTTGCCAAACCATATCTCTCCTCTCCCTCGCTCCTTTCCCCCTGCTCGCGCTCCTTCTTTCTCATGCCTCAGTCGTGCTTTATCTCCCTCTCACCCGGGCTCCCTAGTCACTCTGCAAATGAATCATATCTCTCTCCCTACATATGCTAAAACCCATGTAATTACAGGACGTCTTAAATAAAAAAAGTCCTAAAGCTGTCGTTTGAATTACACCAAAACAAGGCAGGCGGCCTAGTAACGAAGCTGTCATCGTTACAATGAATTTATTACACAAGCTGAGTGCCGAATAGAGAGAGAGTGGGATAATGAGAGAGAGAGGGAGGGGGGCTGTGAATGTATCTGGTTCGTACAGTGTTGGGAGCTCAGTTTCTCTACATACAACCTATACAGGGCTGTTGGTGGAGCCAACAAGGGCTTAGTAACAGCAATACAAGGTGACTTGGGACAGATAGTGTCACATGCCCCCTGCTAACCCGAGGGCCTTTGGGGCCATGTCACAACATTCCTCACAGTATAGCCTGTCTAACATTTTGTAAAACAATTTCCCCTCTGCGATACAAAGACTCCTATTCAAACCTAAAATATGATATATCTTTTTCATTCAGAAGGTTTTGAATCCTCTCGTGACTTATAATAAAACTAGTGTAAATATTGTTTCTCCCTCATTTTATGTCTCTTCCCAGCAAACCAAAAAAAATATTCTGTGAAAGTTCCCAGAACATTGGTTAAATGTTCTCATAACACAAAAACGGTCCAGTCGTGCTGATGATTGTGGGAATGTTTGTATAAAATATTCACCTGATGTTCCAAGAACGTTCCAAGAACACATTTAATCTGTTTGTTAAAGGTTCTCAGAATGTTTCATTAGGTTGTAGGAACAGTCTTTATGGTGCAAAGAATATTTACCGGATGTTACCAGAATGTTTACTTAGGTTGTGGAACATTGTGGGAATATGACAACATCCCAGACAACTCCCATAACTTATTGAACTTAGACCAAGTGTTCTGTCAACATTCATACAACATTGAGGGAATGCCCTGTGCAACCACCTTAGAATGTCATCACAACTGAGCACATTTTGTGTTTCACAAACCTATCTCTTGTAATGTACCCACACTGTTCCCAAAACCTAATGGGATGTTCTGGGAACCTTTAAAGAACTCAGAAAGGCTGTTCTGTCAACATTCTTGCAACATCAAAGGAATGTTTTGTGCACCCTGATACAAACATTATCGGAATGTCAGCACACCTGGACAGTTTTAGTGTTTTGGGAACTTATCTCTTGTCATATCCCCACAATGTTCCCACAAAAATAAAGAGATGATTTAGGAACTTTTAAAGAACATTAAAAGGTGTTCTGGGAATGTTCTTGCAACATCAGGTGAATGTTTTACGCAACCTAACAGAAACATTGTAATAATCAGAACAACTGGACAGTTTTTGTGTTTTGGGAACATATCTCTATGTTCCCACCAGACTGTTCCCACAACCTAATAAAACATTCTGGGAAACTTTAAAGAGCAGACAAAATGTGTTCTAGGAATATTCTTGTAACATCAGGTGGATGTTCGCTGCACCCCTTTAATAAACATTGTAGAATCATTCGCACAACTGGACCGTTTTTGTGTTGTGGGAACATATCTTTTGTGATGTCCCCACAATGTTCCCACCAGTCTGTTCGCACAACCTAATGAAACACTCTGAGAACCTTTAAAGAACAGACTAAATGTGTTCCATTCCTGCAACATCAGGCAAATATTTTATTCAAATGTTGTATAATCACCACCACTACAGGACAGTTTTTGTGTTATGAGAACATTTTCTGCAACCTAACGAATGTTCTGGGATCTTTCACAGAACCAATTTTGGTTTGCTGGAAAAACATTACTAGTACATCATATTATTACATTACCCGGAAACCTAATGATATCTTTAGGGGAATGTTCTGTGGTGGTTGATACAGATGTTGTGCACAACATTTTAGTGAATGTTAGGAGAACATTCCAAGGATATTTCCTCCCCCCAAATGATTTTATCATCCTAATGTTAGATATAACCCTAAGTAGAACTTAATAGAAATCTTAGCTAATGTTCTGGGAATGTTCCAGGTTTGCTGGGTTGTCTATTTTCTACCCTGTAAAAACAAAGGCCTCATACTGTATATCATTAACTCATCCTTAAAGCTAGACTATCACAAGACGTGTTCCACAAATGAATGTCCCATATCATGTATCTCTCCCCTGTGGATGCTATCAAATAAATAGGTTTGCTACCGTTGTTGTAGTTCTGTTTTGCTAGACCATTATACAAATGCTCAGTCTGGCCTCTTGTGGACATTCTCCATTCACATGGCCTATTCCAACTTGTTTTGACAGGATTTTGTTTTTGATATCAGAGGATTGTATACAAGGACAACTCAGGCTGTGTCTGTATGGTGTCAGTTCCCTGTTCCCCAGGCCAGGACAGAAGCAGCATCAGTGTGGCATCCTCCCTCCATCCTGCTGATACCAGTCTAATTCATCACCCAGCTCCCTGATTGATCTGCCTCTTATGGGCCGGGGCGCCGCTGCTGATTTTCCACTAACCGAGCAGGGCCTCAGCTGAATAAAGAATAGCAGTTGTGTGGCTGGCAGCGAAAGTGGAGGGGACATTTTTTTAAACGCATTAATTGCCAGGATTGAGGTGAATGCCGCAGACAGCCCCATCTGAGGTTGTGGAGCCGACGAGGGCTTGGTGGACGCACACAGCCTGTTTACTGTATGCATCTCAGAGTATGTGCCGTCCCATCTCTCTCTCTTTCTCTCTCTCTCTCTCTCTCTCTCTCTCTCTCTCTCTCTCTCTCGCAAAACACACACACACACACACACACACACACACACACACACAAACACACACACACACACACACACACACACACCGATCTTCCTGTGTTGCATCTCAATGTCCCAGGAGTTCTGCCCAAGTGCTCCACAGCCTGCCCTATTGCATCAGCCAACACACAGCCCTCCGACGCCCACAATCCATTTCTCACTACACTAAACTCTACAGAGGGAACCAGAGGCAATTCATCATTACACTTCCTAACTAGTATTCATCTAAATTCATATGACTAATGGGTTGCAATGCAAGCTTTAATTTTGGTAATTAGAAGAAGTAAGATTGCAAACTAATTCTAATCCTAATTCAGTGTTCAATTGTTGAGAGAAGAGTTGGATTAGTGACAAGCTTACAGTTCTCCGATTGCTTTGCTTTCAGTGTTTTCTGATGTTCTCTTGCAGAGAGCTGCCCCTTGGGAGGACAAGAGGAGACGTGAGGAGCGAGGAGAGGAGACTGTTTAGGAAGTCTGTGGTTATGCTCAGTGAAATTAGTGGGGGAACAACTCCTTTTCCTCCCTCCATTTCTCCAGCCTGCTGCAGGTTGGTGGGTATGCCTGCATGTCTACAGAGAGCGCTGCACAGCCCGGTAGCCACAAGGCTCTCCACAGGACAATGACATTCGTTTTTTCTTCATCTATGGAGCGCATTGCATGAAATCAAGTGGTTTCCTCAACATCTGAGAAGTAAAAATGAAAAGACAACTCGAACTCTCCCTCTTTACAGGCAGCCGAGAAGAGAATGTAAAAGAAACAAGCTCTTAAAGCTGATCTATACACAACACCTACCTACTGAACAGGAAGTCACAATATGATAAGGGATGTGGAGATAAAACAAAAAGCCGTTGCCTCCCTCCCATTCCAGAGCCCTTGGTAGAAAACAACTTGAATCTGGCCAGTTAAAAGGGCATGCTATTAATTACCAGCCACAAAAACAGCAGACTACAAATGGAGCCCACCAGGACCCCCGTATCTGACTCAATGACCATTGACTGAGACAGGAGTCTAGAAAAGGAGAAGAAGAGGAGGAGGAGGAGGAGGGGGCAGAGAGGGGGTGAGAGGGGGGTGAGGATGAGAGAGTGTGTGGTCCCGGACAAGCGGGCTCCTGGGGTGTTCCGCTGCAGTGAGAACAGAGGAGGGGAAGTGAGAGGAAGGAGACAAGGTGGCGAATAAGAAGGCAAGGTGACAAGGCATCAGGGAAAGTGCAATGAATTATTTATAAGGCCACTGATGGACAGGCTGAATACGAAAGAGAAAGGGAGGTAGAGAGAGAGAGAGAGAGAAAGGGAAAAAAGAGGGGGCAGGAGAGCTGGGCTGCTGGTCGGCCTAGCTATGAGGAGGGGAGGACAGTGGAGGCCGAGGCAGGTTTTCATGTGGCAGACACACTTACTGCCTGCTGCTCCAGCCGTGATCCTACCTTCCACCTAGCCATGGACCAGTCCAGAGAGGGAGGTGGTGTGGAGGGAAGGGGTGGGGGCTTTCATCGTAACCAACCATCTCCCTCCTGAGACAAGAACACCACATATTGCCATCTGTGATCAGAGAGAGGGGAGAGGAGGAGGAGGGGGACGCGATCAGCTCCTCTAACCCTGTGTGTGCATGAGCATAATCCCCCTTTAAACCCACTGCATGACCATCCTTAAAGGTGCACACTGGGACAATGCACCATGCCTATGTATCATCACTATTCACTAACTCTCTCTAACATGCTAACATATATTATTCTAGGGTCCAGTGAATAATGGCATGCTGGGGGGCCGGTATCCACTCTCTCTGTGGGTTGACTTTAAAGGTATTCGTCATATAATTAAATAGAACATATAGAACACATTCTAGACATTCTAGGTTTATGACAGGTTTACACTATACATACAAAAGTATGTGGACACCCTTTCAAATGAGTGGATTTGGCTATTTCAGCCACACCCGTTGCTGACAGGTGTATAAAATCGAGCACACAGCCATGCAATCTCCATAGACAAACATTGGCAGTAGAATAACCTTACTGAAGAGCTCAGTGACTTTCAATAGGATGCCACCTTTCCAACAAGTCAGTTCGTCAAATTTCTGCCCTGCTAGAGTTGCCCCGGTCAACTGTAAGTGCTACTATTGGGAAGTGGAAACATCTAGGAGCAACAACGGCTCAGCCACTAAGTGGTAGGCCACACAAGCACACAGGGACCGCCGAGTGCTGTAGCGTGTAGCGTGTAAAAATGGTCTATCCTCGGTTGCAACACTCACTACTGAGTTCCAAACTGCCTCTGGAAGCAACATCAGCACAAGAACTGTAGGTCGGGAGCTTCATGAAATGGGTTTCCACGGCTGAGCAGCCGCACACAAGCCTAAGTTCACCTTGCACAATGCCAAGAGTCAACTAGAGTGATGTAAAGCTCACCGCCATTCGATTCATGAGCAGTGAAAACACATTCTCTGGAGTGATGAATCACGCTTCACCATCTGGCTGTCCAATGGACAAATCTGGGTTTGGCGGATGCCAGGAGAATGCTAATGCATAATGCCAACTGTAAAGTTTGGTGGAGGGGGAATAATGGTCTGGGGCTGTTTTTCATGGTACAGGCTAGGCCCCTTTGTTCCAGTGAAGGGAAATCTTAATTATACAGCATATAATGACATTTTAGACGATTCTGTGCTTCCAACTTTGTGGCAACAGTTTGGAAAATACCCTTTCCTTTCCACACAGAAATGTTTTTTTTCGAGATCGGTGTGGAAGATCTTGACTGGCCTGCACAGAGCCCTGACCTCAACCACATCGAACACCATTGGGGTGAATTGGAACGCCTTCTGCGAGCCAGGCCTACTCGCTCAACATCAGTGCCCAACCTCATTAATGCTCTTGTGGCTGAATGGAAGCAAGTCCCCACAGCAACGTTCCAACATCTAGTGGAAAGCCTTCCCAGAAGAGTGGAGGATGTTATAGCAGCAAAAGGGGGACCAACTCCATATCAATGCCCATGCTTTTGGAATGAGATGTTCAACGAGCAGGTGTCCACATACTTTTGGTCATGTGGTGTATATATCTATGAGATCCATGGTCCAGCACCATGCTTAGCCTATACATCCAGGTAAGCAGCTGTGTAGCCAGGCCAGACCAGCTAGGGAGCCTTGGAATGGATGATGAATATTTAACCCTTGTCGAGTGGCCTTGGTTAATTTGTCAGGCAGTGGTTAAATGCCACCATTAGCATTCTGTGGGGTTATTGACAGCCTGGAGGCTCTGCCGGCTGGATGATGGATGCCTGCTGCAGGACATCCAAAACGAGACAGCCAGACCATGTCGCTGGTCGTATCGATGGAATATTATTAAGGCCGTGATGACAGGTCTGACGGAGGGAGGGAGGGGCCTGAATGCTACAAGCATTAGCAACACACACACACACAAATATACACAAACACTTGACTGTAAAATATACACACACACTCGACTGTAAAACACACACACCAGTGTCCACACTCAAACTAGTCCAGTAGTATCTCACTTCACACTTTTAAACCTATTTCACTTTCAAATGTACTTTCATCTTCTCAGCTGTTTCCCACTCTTCAGGAAATACCCCAGTGCACCTGTGTTTCCGTTACCACAGGGTGTCCTCAGGTCCCTTTCAGATCATCATTACCTGGTCTGAGCAGGCGTCATTTAACTAGAGCTCAGTGGGCCACAACCCAGCAGGACCAGTACCCAGCATGCGCTCCGCTATCTGTGTACCGCCCATGTCCAAGACGACCCGGCGCGTCCAGCCCTGCCCCAGCAGCCCCAGCGGTCAACCATTACCAAGGATACCAAAGACCTCGCACCACGCTGCCATGTCAGGTCACGTCCCAGTGGACACCTCTTCTCTCCACAGCTCATAATACCTGTTTGTTGCTGTGACATTGCTGCAAAGTCAGAGTCTTTTGTTTAATGTGAATGTTGTTTTACAACTGTTGGACGACACACTGTGGGCTGCAGCTTTAGGATCTAACTGTAGCTACACTCCCTCTGAAGAAAAACGGGGTTTTATAGTCAAGTCAAATTGTGTTTGTCACGTGCAGAACACAACAGGTGTTGATTTTACAGTGAAATGCTTACTTACGAGCCCTTTCCCAACTATGCAGAGTTAAAAAGTAAGAAAAATAGACATAAAAAAGGAAATAGTGACACAATAAAAACAATAACGAGGCTGTATACAAGGAGTACCAGTAAGGAGTCAATGTGCAGGGGTACGAGGTAGTCGAGGTAACATGTACATGTAGGTAGGGGTAAAAGTGACGAGGCAATCTTGGTATTTATATGATGTTTATGCACGAGCCTTCACAATATCAACTACCAACGATAACAGTTTGATTTGTAAATTCCCTGAAAACTAATGCAGTGTGCATGGAAAAGACTCAAACCACTCTCTTTTGGCAGGTAAATCATCAAATCCTTACATTCTTCTCTGCATCATTGAACGGGATCTAAAAACATCTAAAGGAAACAAACTGTAACGATGAAACTATTTTCCAAAACTTTGTGAGTCATTGGTGGCAGGTTTGGCAGGGTTTACTGAACAAACAGTATCCTCTCCAAGACAAGTCTCTCTCCCACTGCTACACTGCCCCTGTCCAGGCTCACAGAGAGGACCAATAAGGCAGGAGTAGTGAGAGAGAGATGCTGGGATCTGGGACTGCTCTCCCCTTGGCTCTGTTTGTTTGTACACGCTAGCTTTGTTTCTTCTGAAGGATCCTTGGATTTCCTCAGGCGGCTCCGTGCAGCCCGGCTATCGGAGGGATTCCAGTAAAGAGAACTAGAGGGAGTTCTGAACTGAGAGCTTGGATCAGCTTGTCTGAGACCAACAAGACAACACCCTATGCCAGAAACGGATTAAACACTGGCTCCCTACTCAAACACGCACACACACACACACACACACACACACACACACACACACACACACACACACACACACACACACACACACACACACACACACACACACTACTGGTACAAACATGGAGACACATTCATAGATGTTGCTGCGATGTCTGTACAGTATTTTACAAATTTTTGATTTGATTTCCAGGTAGCTAGGGATCTGTGTTTAACTTGTAGAGAAAAGGAGCCATACTGTGTTGCGCCTGATGCTCCTTCTCCCCCCACTACACACACCCACGCACACCCTTTGGAGAGAGCACTGGAAAATCAATATATCTTTGAATGGAGGTCAGAGGGGTGGCTGCTTTGGGAGAAGTGACAGATTTGCTCTCTTTTGCTCCTCTTAGCCGCCCTGCCCCCCCCCCCCCCCCCCCCACACCCCTCTCCCCCCTCCAGGAGGGCAGAATTCCAAGCATTTTGCCGCGGGGGTGCGATATTAGACAGCCCACATTGAAATGGAACCCGCAGAGCACCATGAGTGCCGGAGCCTACTGCAGTCTGACATCACTAAAGGAGCCTACTGCAGTCTGACATCACCAAAGGAGCCTACTGCAGTCTGACATGACTCAAATAGCCTACTGCAGTCTGACATCACTAAAGGAGTCTACTGCAGTCTGACGTCACTAAAGGAGTCTACTGCAGTCTGACATCACTAAAGGAGCCTACTGCAGTCTGACATCACTAAAGGATCTTCTGCAGTCTGAAATGACTCAAATAGCCTACTGAAGTCTGACATCACTAAAGGAGCCTACTGCAGTCTGACATCACTAAAGGATCTTCTGCAGTCTGACATCACTAAAGGAACCTGACATGACTAAAAGAGCCTACTGCAGTCTGACATGACTAAAAGAGTATACTGCAGTCTGACATCACTAAAGGAGCCTAATGCAGTCTGACATCACTAAAGGAGCCTACTGCAGTCTGACATGACTAAAGGAGTCTACTGCAGTCTGACATCACTAAAGGAGCCTACTGCAAGTTTGACATGACTAAAGGAGCATGACTAAAGGGGCCTACTGCAGTCTGACATGACTAAAGGAGCCTACTGCAGTCTGACATGACTAAAGGAGTCTACTGCAGTCTGACATGACTAAAGGAGTCTACTGCAGTCTGACATGACTAAAGGAGCCTACTGCAGTCTGACATGACTAAAGGGGCCTACAGCAGTCTGACATGACTAAAGGAGCCTACTGCAGTCTGACATGACTAAAGGGGCCTACTGCAGTCTGACATGACTAAAGGGGCCTACTGCAGTCTGACATGACTAAAGGGGCCTACTGCAGTCTGACATGACTAAAGGGGCCTACTGCAGTCTGACATGACTAAAGGGGCCTACTGCAGTCTGACATGACTAAAGGGGCCTACTGCAGTCTGACATGACTAAAGGGGCCTACTGCAGTCTGACATGACTAAAGGATTACACCGCGGCAGGTGTGAAACGAGGCTTAACTCAGACAGCTAGCTAGCTGTACCCCAGACCCAGCCACAGTCAGCCACACATCGCCAAACAAGTCCAGTCTACAAAGAGAAGAGAGGTATAAATGTAAGCTTATTGCTCAGTCCATCCCAGATCAGACCCCTCACCACTTTCAGCGGTCATTTTCAACAGCAACAAATTTGATCTGTATGTCTCAGAATTGTCTCTGTTTGGCTGGTACAAACAGCCAAATGTGATGAAAACCATCGATTGAGGAGCGGCCAAAGTTTAGATCTTTGATGGTTGGGGCGGGGGGTGGTTGGGGCGAGGACGACGACACTGGTTAAGACGATTGTGGACCCCACACTGAGAGGGGTAGTTAAACGGCCGCTGTTTCCCTTTGATGTGTCACAGGAATAAACTTCAGCGCAATTTCCCCCACCGTAGCCGTAACGACAAGCATCACGACTCTCAAATAGGGCGGGACGAGACAACGTAATCACTGATCACTGCACAAGATGAAACACAAGGACCTTGTCGCCTACTTCTGACACCACGGAGAGACAAGTGGAGAATGAAATAGATTTTCTACAGCTGTGGAATAACTTTGGCTAAACCATCATAATGAAAAAGAAAGTGCATTCTGTCTCACACTTTGAGTTCCTAAGATGTGTTAATGTATTACAGTAGGCCCTATATCAGTTCTTACCAAAACATTAAACAGAGGTTGTTTAAACGGAATAACAGTTTCAATTTCTATTCCTGGAAACAGACCAAAATGTACTAAAGACTACATATTACATTGGGGTTAAGTTATCCTTCTCATCATAACTTAATGTTAGATCAAAAATGCAAACACAAACTGAACAGCGGGTTTAGCATTTTTTTTAACTAAACTGGAGTCGAAATAGATAATACTCTTAATCTTAATATTACAAAACAAGATCATTCTAAAATTTTTCCAGATAAAAACATCTCTATTAAGCTTTATCAATGAAGCGATGAGTAGACGAGAGAGAAAGCCAGAGATGAAAGGAGAGCCCTATTGAGATCAGTGCTTGCTAGTTGGTAATGAATACTGCAGGGAGCATTGATGATTGTAATTATCAAACTGCTGTTTTAAAAGGCCATTGATTGATGTCATTAGCTCAGTGAGTGTTTACTGATTGCTGCATTTGCACGTTTCCTGGTGCTGGGCTCTCACACATGGCCTGTTATTATAACAGGAGACTAGGAAGGGGAAGAAGAGGAGGGCATCGAATAAGCAATAAGCTTGCATTTATACCGACGTGCATATATAGACCCTACACACACACACACACACACACACACACACACACACACACACACACTCTGTGTGTGTCCACTCTGCTACTGTATTCAGTTATGTCAAAAGTCTAGTTAGAAGACAACTGACAACAACAGTATGAGCCATTTACTATTGTATAAAACTATTTACTATTTACTGGTGTATAAAACTATTTACTATTTACTGGTGTACAAAACTATTTACTATTTACTGGTGTACAAAACTATTTACTATTTACTGGTGTACAAAACTATTTACTATTTACTGGTGTACAAAACTATTTACTATTTACTGGTGTACAAAACTATTTACTATTTACTGGTGTATAAAACTATTTACTATTTACTGGTGTATAAAATTATTTACTATTTACTGGTGTACAAAACTATTTACTATTTACTGGTGTACAAAACTATTTACTATTTACTGGTGTACAAAACTATTTACTATTTACTGGTGTATAAAACTATTTACTATTTACTGGTGTATAAAACTATTTACTATTTACTGGTGTATAAAACTATTTACTATTTACTGGTGTATAAAACTATTTACTATTTACTGGTGTACAAAACTATTTACTATTTACTGGTGTACAAAACTATTTACTATTTACTGGTGTACAAAACTATTTACTATTTACTGGTGTACAAAACTATTTACTATTTACTGGTGTACAAAACTATTTACTATTTACTGGTGTACAAAACTATTTACTATTTACTGGTGTACAAAAGCGCCGGCTTCAGATGCCTGGATACGGACAGTATAGTGTGTCGTGTGATGTGGTCTGGTGTAGTGTGATGTGGTCTGGTGTAGTGTGATGTGGTCTGGTGTAGTGTGGTGTGGTACGGTGTAGTATAGTGTAGTGTGGTGTGGTCTGGTGTAGTGTGGTGTGGTCTGGTGTAGTGTGGTATGGTCTGGTGTAGTGTGGTGTGGTCTGGTGTAGTGTGGTGTGGTCTGGTGTAGTGTGATGTGGTCTGGTGTAGTGTGGTACAGTGTAGTGTGGTGTGGTCTGGTGTAGTGTGGTGTGGTCTGGTGTAGTGTGGTGTGGTCTGGTGTAGTGTGATGTGGTCTGGTCTGGTGTGGTGTGGTACAGTGTAGTGTGGTGTTGTCTGGAGTAGTGTGGTGTGGTGCGGTCTGGTGTAGTGTGGTGTGGTCTGGTGAGGTATGGTGTGTTCTGGTGTAGTGTGGTGTGGTCTGGTGTAGTGTGGTGTGGTACGGTGTAGTGCAGTGTGGTGCGGTACGGTACGGTATGGTACGGTCTGGTGTAGTGTGGTGTGGTCTGGTGTAGTGTGGTGTGGTACGGTGTAGTATAGTGTAGTGTGGTGTGGTCTGGTGTAGTGTGGTGTGGTCTGGTGTGATGTGGTCTGGTGTAGTGTGGTGTGGTCTGGTGTAGTGTGGTGTGATGTGGTCTGGTGTAGTGTGGTGTGGTGTGGTCTGGTGTAGTGTGGTGTGGTCTGGTGTAGTGTGGTGTTGTCTGGTGTAGTGTGGTGTGGTGCGGTACAGTGTAGTGTGGTGTGGTGTGGTCTGGTGTAGTGTGGTGTGGTGCGGTACAGTGTAGTGTGGTGTGGTCTGGTGTAGTGTGGTGTGGTCTGGTGTAGTGTGGTGTGGTCTGGTGTAGTGTGGTGTGGTGTGGTCTGGTGTAGTGTGGTGTGGTACAGTATAGTGTGGTGTGGTGCGGTACAGTGTAGTGTGGTGTTGTCTGGTGTAGTGTGGTATTGTCTGGTGTAGTGTGGTGTGGTGTGGTTTGGTGTAGTGTGGTCTGGTCTGGTGTAGTGTGGTGTTGTCTGGTGTAGTGTGGTGTGGTGTGGTACAGTGTAGTGTGGTGTGGTGTGGTCTGGTGTAGTGTGGTGTGGTGCGGTACAGTGTAGTGTGGTGTGGTGCGGTGCGGTACAGTGTAGTGTGTAGTGTGGTGTGGTCTGGTGTAGTATGGTCTGGTGTAGTGTGGTACGATCTGGTGTAGTGTGGTGTGGTGTGGTACAGTGTAGTGTGGTGTGGTGTGGTCTGGTGTAGTGTGGTGTGGTGCGGTACAGTGTAGTGTGGTGTGGTGCGGTGCGGTACAGTGTAGTGTGGTGTGGTCTGGTGTAGTGTGGTACGATCTGGTGTAGTGTGGTGTGGTCTGATGTACTGTGGTGTGGTCATGTGTAGTGTGGTGTGGTACGGTGTAGTGTAGTGTAGTGTGGTGCGGTACGGTGTGGTACGGTCTGGTGTAGTGTGGTACGATCTGGTGTAGTGTGGTGTGGTCTGGTGTAGTGTGGTGTGGTCTGGTGTAGTGTGGTGTGGTCTGGTGTAGTGTGGTGTGGTCTGGTGTAGTGTGGTACGATCTGGTGTAGTGTGGTGTGGTCTGGTGTAGTGTGGTGTGGTCTGGTGTAGTGTGGTGTGGTCTGGTGTAGTGTGGTGTGGTCTGGTGTAGTGTGGTACGGTCTGGTGTAGTGTGGTGTGGTCTGGTGTAGTGTGGTGTGGTCTGGTGTAGTGTGGTACGATCTGGTGTAGTGTGGTGTGGTCTGATGTACTGTAGTGTGGTCATGTGTAGTGTGGTGTGGTACGGTGTAGTGTAGTGTAGTGTGGTGCGGTACGGTGTGGTATGGTCTGGTGTAGTGTGGTGTGGTCTGGTGTAGTGTGGTGTAGTGTGGTGTGGTCTGGTGTAGTGTGGTGTGGTCTGGTGTGATGTGGTCTGGTGTAGTGTGGTGTGGTCTGGTGTAGTGTGGTGTGGTGTGGTCTGGTGTAGTGTGGTGTGGTCTGGTGTAGTGTGGTGTGGTCTGGTGTAGTGTGGTACGGTCTGGTGTAGTGTGGTGTGGTCTGGTGTAGTGTGGTGTGGTCTGGTGTAGTGTGGTACGATCTGGTGTAGTGTGGTGTGGTCTGATGTACTGTAGTGTGGTCATGTGTAGTGTGGTGTGGTACGGTGTAGTGTAGTGTAGTGTGGTGCGGTACGGTGTGGTACGGTCTGGTGTAGTGTGGTGTAGTGTGGTGTAGTGTGGTGTGGTCTGGTGTAGTGTGGTGTGGTCTGGTGTGATGTGGTCTGGTGTAGTGTGGTGTGGTCTGGTGTAGTGTGGTGTGGTCTGGTGTAGTGTGGTGTGGTACAGTGTAGTCTGGTGTGGTGCGGTACAGTGTAGTGTGGTGTTGTCTGGTGTAGTGTGGTATTGTCTGGTGTAGTGTGGTGTGGTGTGGTTTGGTGTAGTGTGGTCTGGTCTGGTGTAGTGTGGTGTTGTCTGGTGTAGTGTGGTGTGGTGTGGTACAGTGTAGTGTGGTGTGGTGTGGTCTGGTGTAGTGTGGTGTGGTGCGGTACAGTGTAGTGTGGTGTGGTGCGGTGCGGTACAGTGTAGTGTGGTGTGGTCTGGTGTAGTGTGGTCTGGTGTAGTGTGGTACGATCTGGTGTAGTGTGGTGTGGTCTGATGTACTGTGGTGTGGTCATGTGTAGTGTGGTGTGGTACGGTGTAGTGTAGTGTAGTGTGGTGCGGTACGGTGTGGTACGGTCTGGTGTAGTGTGGTGTGGTCTGGTGTAGTGTGGTGTGGTCTGGTGTAGTGTGGTGTGGTCTGGTGTAGTGTGGTGTGGTCTGGCGTAGTGTGATGTGGTGTGGTCTGGTGTAGTGTGGTGTGGTCTGGTGTAGTGTGGTGTGGTCTGGTGTAGTGTGGTGTGGTGTGGTCTGGTGTAGTGTGGTACGGACTGGTGTAGTGTGGTGTGGTGTGGTTGAGTATTGTGGTGTTGGTACTGTGCGGTCTACCGTCTCTCAGCTTCCTCTCCCAGGACACACACACCTCAGCAGAGAGACAGACAGACTGCTACACCTCCTTTATCTATCTGACACCTCAATGTCAACAGAACTAACAACAGGCCCACTGCCCTGGGCGTACCAGTCATTCTGAGGAGCACACCGACAGGGCCACTGCCCTGGGCGTACCAGTCATTCTGAGGAGCACACCGACAGGGCCACTGCCCTGGGCGTACCAGTCATTCTGAGGAGCACACCGACAGGGCCACTGCCCTGGGCGTACCAGTCATTCTGAGGAGCACACCGACAGGGCCACTGCCCTGGGCGTACCAGTCATTCTGAGGAGCACACCGACAGGGCCACTGCCCTGGGCGTACCAGTCATTCTGAGGAGCACACCGACAGGGCCACTGCCCTGGGCGTACCAGTCATTCTGAGGAGCACACCGACAGGGCCAAACAGGAGGAGGGGAAAAGGGACATCGGGAAAGAAAAAAAGACGAAATAAAGAACTGAAACAGAATAGACGAAGAGTAAAGATGTTACGTGTTTGAAACTCATCCTCTCATCTGTTCCACTTCTCAGTTTCACTCTCTATCAAATGTCATATATTCACTCACTTCTTCAAAATACATCTCTCCTTGCTATTCTGCAGAAACAGCTGAGATGCAGCTGTAGCGAAATAACAACTTCCTTAAGAATACCTTAGAATACCTTAGAATAGCTTAGAATAGCTTAGAATAGCTACTACAACTCCAATGATTAAAAAAACACTGATACGGACAGAGAGAGGCTGGGAAACTAATACAGATGGAGTCTGGGTGGGTGACAGCTATTGGATTTGAATATGAGATAGCTGCCGAGTAGAGGACACACAATTAGAATGCAGGATTGAATCAATAGGCCTGCTGACAGATGGATTACAGAGGTAAATAGATGATACATGCTGATAAATAATTAATTGGGGCTAGTGGGAGGAGGGCTGGGATGGAGGAAGAGTGACATGAAGGTAGCTAGAGGGAGAACGGCAACACTTTCCTAATGGCCGTCACCCGTCACAAATGCACCAGTGCATTGTGGGTCGGTGTGAAGGACCATGCAGATATGATTGGACATGGTGGTTCTGTGATGAGCTTATGAGACTGTGGTAATACAGTGTTTCTGCATCCGATGGAGCATATGGTGTAAATAACAAGGGAATGCCGGTTTGGAACATGGCCTGTTTAGTTACCTGCTAAATCATTGTAATACCAACAAATTCAACATTTAAGTTTTCTTTTCTTTTTTTTTATTGATTTGCTTACTGAAAAACCACACTAGCGTATTTTCAGTGAAGACTAAATAGCACCAAAACAAAAGCTACAGGTGCATGTCATGTGGTTGTGAGGTAATGGCCTAAAAAAGGGTGTTATTGTGGCACAGCCCTTCTGCAACACTGTGAAACCGTGCGCTAAAACAGGTAACGATCCCAAACGCAGCTTCTCTTATGCACCGTGACCAGCCATCACCGCAGCGCTTCAGAGGCAGCAATCACTTGCCGATGAATTATTCAAAATTAAGGGCGTAACGTATATGTGTCGTTTTGCCAAGTGGGCTTTTTGGAAACAAGCCTGTCACAGAAGACTGCATCCACAAACTGTGAGAAGATTAGATTACAGAGACGAGAAGGGGGGGGCAGACCTAGCGAGGAGAGAGGGAGGGAGGAGAAAGAGGGGAAAAGAGGGAGTAGAAAGAGAAAGGGAGAGGAGCATAGGAAAAAGAAAGATGAAAGGGGGAATAAAAGAGAAGACTACACGCCGGCTGTCGTGGGGGTCTGTCTTGTTTAGCTCTGGGTGGGGGACCTGTTAGCAGGAGCACGGCTTCAGCCACTGCCTCTTTAAGGGTGCTCTGGGGGAACAGACCTTTCAACACACCAGCATAAGCCTGGGCAGGCCGAAGGCTGTGAAAGGCAGCTCTCTAGAGAAATAAACCCTTCAGCTCTGGGCACTGTGAGTCAGTCAGTGACAATTTGCCTTTTCCTAAGACCACAAATGAAAACCTGTATAATAAAAAAGGAGGAGGGGTAATGGAGGAGTGGACCTCCAGGGTGTTCTGCCTTCATGGTGCCTGACCGGAAGCCTGACCCCTGGGTAACAGAGGAACGGAACTGCATGCCAGCTGTGGAGGTTCTACTGGACTCAGCGGGCTGGTTTCACTGGGGTTTTATAGAGGCTGAGTGACATCAGCACAGGGCTGAAATCCGGACCATGGGAATGTGGCTGACCCGGGGCCTGGGAGACGGACGGAGACTGGGCCCCCCATAGTGCTGCTGCACACACAGACACAGCAGAAATAACATGGGCGTGCACGCACACACACACACACACACACACACACACACACACACACACACACACACACACACACACACACACACACACACACACACACACACACACACACACACACAGACACGCAGCAAAAATAACACAGCCCACTGTCAGGGGAAACAACCACCACAATATTACCAGCTACATAAAGCCTCTGCTCGTTTTTACATTCTCCTATCGATACTTATGTTGTCATATAGCCTGAAGCTGAAACAAGCTCTCTCTCTCTCTGCGAAAGCAGATCAAAAGTTGCAGGCTTGTGTTCAATGTGTTCTAACAGCCCGTCCTTTAGCTGAGAGCGGATTCATGTGAGTAGCTGTTTACTAGTCCAGAGAGCCCAGCTGTTCCTTGGAGGAGGATGTCGCCGCTCATCTCATTTCCCCCCGTTCTTTTCCCTAACAGTGGATCCAGCAGCTCGTTTCAATAATCGAGGCTTGCCACCAATCTGTGTCCAATTCAAGTGGCCGAGCCAACAAAGCACAGGCAGAAAGCGCTAATCCTTGATCTGCATCGCGCCGCAGCAATGGCACAGCTCACTGCTCTTCTATTTAACACAGTGTTGTGATGGGTAGACACCTGCTGTCTACTGCCAACAACCACCCAATGTCTACCGCTGAGAGAGAGAGAGAGAGAGAGAGGGAGTGGGGAGGTAAAGGGAGAGAAAGAGAGGGAGAGAGAGCGAGGGAGAGAGAGCGAGGGAGAGAGAGATAGAGAGGGAGAGAGAGAGAGATAGAGAGGGAGTGGGGGGGTAAAGGGAGAGAAAGAGAGGGAGAGAGAGATCGAGAGGGAGAGAGAGAGAGAGGGAGTGGGGGGGTAAAGGGAGAGAAAGAGAGAGAGAGTGAGAGAGAGAGGGAGAGAGAGAGAGAGAGAGAGGGGGGCGGGGGGGATGGGCACGGGGACTGACAGAGAGGTAAAATGAGAGGACAAGCCTTTTAACATCTGGGTAAGC
>NC_088415.1:72076913-72079413 GCF_034236695.1 Oncorhynchus nerka | reverse complement strand
ACAGTGAGCCAAATGGCCTCTGCTCATTGGAGAATGCTAATGTCCCAGAGCTTGTGGGAGTTGGAGTGAGACAGGGACAGGAAAGGACATGGGGGGAAGGCAGGAAGAAGGGACCAGAAAATCAGTGTTGTGCACTGTAGGGGTGACAGAGAACATAATCGGGGAGGGAATTGTGTGTGTGTGTGTGTGCGCGTGTGTGTGTGTGCGTGTGTGTGTGCCCGTGTGTGTGTGTGCGTGTGTGTGTGTGCTCGTGTGTGTGTGCGTGTGTGTGTGTGCGTGTGTGTGTGTGCGCGTGTGTGTGTGTGTGTGCGTGTGTGTGAGCGCGTGTGTGTGACCGCGTGAGCTCACACATGAGCGTGTGTGTATGCGTTCGCCACAGACCACAGCGAGAGGGGAGGACAGTGTGTGAGTGAGTTTAAGGCTGAGTGGGCCTATGGAAATGTCTTTGGTTTTCACAGGCTGCTACTGTATTTTGGAGTTAAGGTTCACAGGGTGGATTACTGCCAGTTATATTACTGGACTCCCTCTCAGCAGCATACTTATTCTTCTGAGCATGCCCTGGCATCATTTGATATTTTCCCAAATTCTTTCACTTGCACTTACCCAAGAGAAACTTCCATGTAATTTATGAATCAAATCTGTGGAGTTCATCTGTGTGTGGGGCTCACTTCCTGAACATCCCTCTGTAGTTTAATGCACTTCATAGATAGCAACGTATGGATGCTGCTGTCTCTATAGCAACACAGCACACAGTATGTGTTGTTTTTAGGTACATTTTTTCTTGTAAACTAATATCAAAAGCGTATTGTTTGTGAGGCATGATTTAATAGTAGAATTAGTGGTTACCTTTACATGAGTTTTATGTTTCATAATATACAGATACATGTACTCACAGCGTTCGATGCGGTCCTCTGGGCTCGATGACGTCTCGCGGTCGGACAACAGGCCGGACACTGCAAAAATCTTTTTCCCAGCATCCTCCACTGCCTTAAGGGCGCTTGGGGAGCTGGAGGGGATCTGTCCCCCCCCAAAGTCATACTCTTTACCCTCAGCGTCCGTGTAGCGCAGGTGGGGAGAGGCGTCTGCATCCAGGCAGCCTTTGAGGCGCTTGGCTGGGGTGAAGGCAGACTGGTAGCCCCCTGCCCCGTCACGGTCGTCTGGAGGGGAGGCGAAGGGTCGGAAGGCCCCCACCCCGCTGTGGTTCAGCATGCTGATGGGGGAGCAGTCCAGGTTTGGGGGGGCGAACTGGTGATGCAGGTGCAGCAGGGAGGAGGGGAAGTCCCGGTTGGGGAAGCCCCCGGGAACGGCTCCCTGACGGTGGTACATGGAGGCGAAGGTGTAGGAGCCGTTGTTGAAGGGCAGGTGCATGTCCTTCTCCCCCATGGAGACAGGCACGCCGAAGGGGCGGGGCTGCTGGCAGGGGATGGAGGCGTCGCGGCTGGCCTCAGCGGTGGAAGCCAGTACCATCAGGGCCGGGGATGCCAGAGGGTTGGGAAGGTAAGAGGACGACTCCATCTTGAAAGCGGCCCGGTGCAGGTCCATCCTGGTACCTGAGGAGTGGGGTTCCTGGGCCCAGAGGAGTGGCTGAGAAAAGAAGGAGTGGGGCGGGGTGTCCGGGCTGCGGGAGGCGGCTCTGGACACGCAGGTCAGGGGAAGGTGGGTCCTCACGGAAGGGTCCAGTCTCACTGCGGGTTCATCCTCCTCAGGTCACCGTCTGTAACAGGACACACAAGAAGTGACGTTTTCATTCAGCATCAGCCATAAAACTATTAAAAATAACATGACAGAGCCTCTTTGAAGAAGTCACAAACTTTCCCTCAGAGAGAGATCTGGGGTTGGATCACATCGATTTAAGCGGATTATTTCCCCATCTCTCCATCTCTCCCTCCCCTGCCTGCAGCTGGACCAGAACCGTCTGTCACAGATAAGGGCAGCGCTCGTCAATCTGATAAGGCCGGGCCTGCTCATGTGAACACTCGTCCCTGGTCCCCAGGCTGCCTACTCCAATGGGATTGTGATAGTGATATCATATCAGGCTGCCATCTGCACAGCCAGGAAATTTGACTGAATGAATAAATTAGCTGCACTTAACCTCTTGGCCTCTGGAGCAGTGAAACAGACTGAGACTCCCAGGAGGATTAAATGGTCAGATTGAACAAAATGTGTGAGGTGATTTAATGAAACAATGGCAAAAAACATTTCAAATATTATTTTGATCCCAAAGTGTAATTAGAAGGTGGACCTATGTATGGGTATACATTTTAAGAGCTCAAAAGAAGTGCCCATCATCTATAAAAATCAACCACAAAACTGAAGTTACAAATTCAGTATTTTATGCATCTCTACTTCATAAATCTATATTTTAAAATAATATTCCATGTACCTTTACATTGACATACACAGAAAATGTTGAAGTTAGATATGCTATCATGCATTCACCATTGATTTATCTAAATCCTCTCAAATGTTGAACCAATTCATGTGGATAAGGTCAAACCTA
>NC_088415.1:72006913-72071913 GCF_034236695.1 Oncorhynchus nerka | reverse complement strand
TACTATTACTATGAAACATTACTATGAAACATTACTATTACTGTGAAACATTATTATGAAACATTACTATTACTATGAAACATTACCATTGCTATGAAACATTACTATGAAACATTACTATTACTATGGAACATTACTATTACTATGAAACATTACTATGAAACATTACTATTACTGTGAAACATTACTATGAAACATTACTATTACTATGCAATATTACTATTACTATGAAACATTAATATTACTATGAAACATTACTATGAAACATTACTATTACTGTGAAACATTACTATTACTCTGAAACATTACTATGAAACAATACTATTACTATGCAACATTACTATTAATATGAAACATTACTATGAAACATTACTATTACTCTGAAACATTACTATGAAACATTAGTATTAGTCTGAAGCATTACTATGAAACATTATTATTAATATGAAACATTATTATGGGACATTACTATTACTGTGAAACATTACTATGAGACATTACTATTACTGTGAAACATTACTATGAGACATTACTATTACTATGAAACATTACTATGACACATTACTATTACTATGAAACATTACTATGAAACATTACTATTGCTATGAAACATTACCATTGCTATGAAACATTACTATGAAACATTACTATTACTATGAAACATTACTATTACTATGAAACATTACTATTACTGGGAAACATTACTATTAAACATTACTATTACTCTGAAACATTACTATGAAACATTAGTATTACTCTGAAGCATTACTATGAAACATTATTATTAATATGAAACATTATTATGGAACATTACTATTACTGTGAAACATTACTATGAGACATTACTATTACTATTCAACTTTACTATGAAACATTACTATTAAACATTACTATTACTATGAAACATTACTATGAAACATAAGAGGTGTTTATTCACTCCTCATCTTCATGTGATTCTACTGCACATAGGGAGAAGATGTTGGCACATTTCAGAGCAGCTAATTACACTGTTTCACTTCCAAAACAATCCCTTGTCATTTTATAGGCACCTAAAAACCACTCAGTCTAAAGGGGACAAAACCTCTTCACATTATCGAAGATATTTTTTATACGAGACTTCACTAAAAATTGTAAAAACCCAATCATGTAGGTAAAAGTCTAATAGATTTTAGCCGCTTGAAACAGGGAGTGTGGCATCAAATATTTGCTGTTGTGACACAGACAGGCAGAGGCAACTGTCTGTGTGGTGGATGGGCTGGCCAGGTGTGTTCGCGACAGGCAGAGTCAACTGTCTGTGTGGTGGATGGGCTGGCCGGGTGTGTTAGCGACAGGCAGAGTCAACTGTCTGTGTGGTGGATGGGCTGGCCGGGTCTGTTCGCGACAGGCAGAGTCAACTGTCTGTGTGGTGGATGGGCTGGCCGGGCGTGTTCGCGACAGGCAGAGTCAACTGTCTGTGTGGTGGATGGGCTGGCCGGGCGTGTTCGCGACAGGCAGAGTCAACTGACTGTGTGGTGGATGGGCTGGCCGGGCGTGTTCGCGACAGGCAGAGTCAACTGTCTGTGTGGTGGATGGGCTGGCCGGGCGTGTTCGCGACAGGCAGAGTCAACTGACTGTGTGGTGGATGGGCTGGCCGGGCGTGTTCGCGACAGGCAGAGTCAACGGTCTGTGTGGTGGATGGGCTGGCCGGGTGTGTTCGCGACAGGCAGAGTCAACTGTCTGTGTGGTGGATGGGCTGGCCGGGTGTGTTCGCGTCCCAGCGGAAAGCTCACTCAGTATTCTAGACAGCCAGTTGTGGCTGATGTCCGAAGGACAGTCAATACTATTGAAATAGAGTCATTGATGTGTGCCTCTGTGACTCTGTACACACTGTCGTAGCTCAAATGTTCCTTCTGAATCAAAATCACCTGCTCACTCGCCAATATGAAATCTATATAGATAGTATTTCAATAAAATGTACCAACAGCAGCTGCTGTTTCTCCACCGAATATGCTGCAGTGCTGACAAATATGAAAGTAAGATTTAATATCAGAGCCGGCGCTCAGTGAAGGATACAATAATGCCACTTGGGCATATTCAGCTGCAAAATCAATAAGGATTGGACAAGCTGTGCCACACTGCTCGAATGGCAGTTCACTAACAACCAATACATTCCATTGGAGTGTATGACACAGAGTGGTGTAGGCCTAATCAGTCTTTTCAAAATCTTTACGAGATGTCTTTCACCCACAAATCCAAGCACACTCTTTCCTTTTGTGTATATTTGAACCATTGGCTTGGTGTGTGACCAACCCAAAGTGACATTCAGGTCGAACTGCCAAAAGGAGAAGGGGGTTTACTTTCTAAATAAGCCTTTGTGAAGCTAAAAGGACAGTGAAACACATTGATTCAGACAAAATCATTTTTTTTATGTTTCCTGACCTGCCTAGGCTATTCATTTCAGGGGCCGATGGACTGTTTGCCACACACAACCCACCTGAACCAACTAATTCCTTGTTAAGCCCAGATTATTTGCAAGGTGTCGTGTCTGGCTCCCAGGGCGCCAAAGCCAGCAGTGGACTACAAAGAGAACCCCACTCTCTTTCTGTCTCTCACCCCTGACCATCTCACTCACTGAAGCCGTGCAACCTCTTTGTAAATAGAGGAGAGAAAGTGAGAGAGGGAGAAAAAGAGAGAGGGAGGGGGGGAAGAGAGAGGGAGAGAGAGAGAGAGAGAGAGAGAGAGAGAGAGAGAGAGAGAGAGAGAGAGAGAGAGAGAGAGAGAGAGAGCATAGGGCTTGGGCTGAGCCTGGGGACAGTGAGCCCTGGACTGGACTGAGGAATGAGGACACCACTGGCCTACCTGGCCAGTCACTGGATGTTCAATAACATACAGTGAACAGCACAGTGATGGCCTGCCCCAAAGTCTTCTTATGACAACTTGTTGGCCAGCTCAACATATAAAACACAACACAATAACTCAGCCAACACGGCAGGCTTCTCATTACAGGAGCAGTGCCATGAAACTGAAGTTTAGAAGACTTCAAGACACAAGTAACTACGCTTTCATAATTCATGAATATGTGTGTGTGTGTGTATGTGTGTGTGTGTGTGTGTGTGTGTGTGTGTGTGTGTGTGTGTGTGCGTGCGTGCGTGTGTGTGTGTGTGTGTGTGTGTGTCAATCAGCCATATCGGAACAAGTGCCTTTCCACTCCCAAGCCATGACTGTAGGAAGATAATAAGTACACAAAGATATCTGTCTACAATCGATTGAAGCAAATGCACTGATAATGCCTTCTGGGCAGGATGTGAAAATTAACTTATTTCCAAGCTCTGAAATTTACATCCAGATCATTGACAAATGGTGAAATCTGAGAAAGAAAATATCTGATAACTATATTGTACAAACCTCATCACATTAGACAGCCTAACTCCGAACTGTCTCCTGTTCTCAATGTCTCTCACGCTATAACACTACTATACAATTCAGTCAAACCGTTGAAACGGCTATTGGAAATATCTAGCAATATGCTACTAAATGGAAACAAGCAACATTAATCAAAATGGAACATTATTCAATATAGTTTGCAATTATTTGTCAATAAAATGCATTCTTTTATAACATCATAATAGTAATATCCTACACATGTGTACATTGGAAAAAACAATAAAAGTACATTTTCCTGCATATATAACTAGTTCCAGAGCTATTAAGTATTGGAGACTCTGATTTGTACACTCAATTCAAAAAGCACTCGTGACAGAAAGCAACAAAATACAATAATAAAGAGAAAATAATATTGAAGTTAAGTCCCTGACAGACATAAAACGCAAATAGCTATATCCACAAGACTGACCAAAACTTTGGTCAAATCACCCCCCAAAAAATGAAGGGAATATTTTTTTAAACTAAGACTAGTCGCAACGCGATGCAAATATTGCCATGTAACGGATGACTGAAAACAATATAGGCATACACAAAGGAAATAATAAAACCGATAAATTGTATGATTATTCAGATTGAATATCGCAATATGAAACGAATTAGCCACTACAATGTTCTCATCATGGTTGTACAGACCGAGCGCACAACAAAGAAAACCAGACAACCTTATTTGAAACAGCATTTCAAGTAATATTTGCACTGTCAAAAAAAATCATTAGGAAACAGAATGAGCTAAACGACGGGGGAAGTGAAATGGTCAGAATATTGTAATATGAATGAAGGGGAAACGTCTTCCCTTGATTAAACATTCCACACAAGGCATTGACTAACCTACAAATATTCAAAATAATGAATGCATATCAAAAACGAATCTAAGATGCATACAGTGAAACCGTGAGTGCATGAGCGAGATATTTATCCTAAACCCATATGTTCAAACACTTGTTATTTACCGTTTATTTCAATTACCATACCATGCCACCATCTGCATGGCAAATTAGCATCCAGTCAAGTGTTTATTAGCAAAACAAAATATAAACTTTAGTAGGGACGTGATGGAGGGGATGTGGTGGGGGGGGACCATTCTGCTTTTGATAAAGAACGAGGAATTAGTAGCCTAGCCTATATATCGATAGGAATTAATAGACCAAGGGTCATCAAGACGACGCGATAGAGTAATCCATAGTTAATTTACTATCTATGTCATCTGGGTTTGTGTAAGTCTGGACCAAACGGAGGATCAGTAGCATATCAAGTTACGATATTTAATGCATATCATGACGTTAATAATTCCCTATTGATCAAATATGAAGAGTAGCCTAATTTGAGTAAATCAACGATTCTTTCTCCTTTCCTTCGCAATAGTTCAGCTCTCGAACCACACAGAGAAGAAGAAGCTCTCCTATTTGCTAACAGTGTTTCATTCCGCCTGCTTGCTCTCCGGTTTTTTAATTCCAAACAGCGTTCAAATCCAGATTAAAATAACTCTAGCTATTGATCCGTGCTCTGGATTCGACATTAATTTTAGTTCAGTTCTCACTTGCAAGAGGATCAATGGGAAGCAATAACAGCTGACATCGCTGCTGAAAGGGATAGAAAAGAAGGACTGGAGGGAAAATCGAAACGCTAACAAATAAATAATGTGTTACTTTTCTTCCGACATCGACTTTGATTTTTTTGCTTAACTCTTCCCAGGCCACAGTGAAGAGACGCAAAGCAGAGACGGAGTAGACAATCATTTCAATAGGCTAAGTGGAAAATTCAGCTATATTCTAGGCGTACACGAAGTTGATTAATTCACATAACATTGTCCTTTAGCAACAAGGACTAAATAGCCTAAAAATAAGGATAACAATCCCAACAGGTGTAATATCGGTTCAAAACTGGACTTGTTAAAGATATTTTTCATAACCTCATTCTTCTCTACAAATTATTTCGCTGTGAAAAGATCAGGTGTCTATTTCACCTGCTACTCAATGATTTTAGAATAACCAAAATATCCTTATTTTATTGATATTTAGAGGTTCATCACATAACAGGCGTACCATCTAAATGATGATGTTTCAATTAGCCTAAGATACTAAACCATATGCCAAAACCTAACTTTTTACTTGTTGAAAACCTACCATGATTAGAGAAATAATCAGACGCAGAAATAGGCCTACTGCGAAAAAATTAAACGCATGTCAGAGAGCATGTTAGGCCTAGCACTTCCTTTTTGATGTCCATAATTGAACATAGGCTAATAGAAAAATAGGAAGTTTGAAAAAAGTGTGAGACTATGCTGATAAACTATGCTGATAAATCAACCGAAGCGATGAAAGTGTGTTTTAGTGGAAAATAAAACGGGTGAGTAAGCCTATAGGAATAAATTAGGCAATAATAATTTGACCGTTTTTTTCACGTCATGTTTGTGAAATAAGAATGTTAAAAGTTTTCAAAAATCGAAATAGCCAATTATAGCCTACACACTTAGACTATATCAATTAGGCCAATATAATGTCATAAAAAATATGGAAACGTTTGTCTGCGTCGACTGGTGGATATGACTCTCATAGGACTCTAATCTTTCCAGTTGACAAAAAAAAGATCAATTGCATCCCTCCGTTATAACAGCTATAAAGATGATTTGGCATGTCAACATACACAGACAATTTATTATATTTTGAAAGCAAACATTTTAGATTAAAAGGATCACGGATGAAAAATATAGGCTAGGCTACTGTTGAAAGACACAACGCACCTTGCTAACCTTGTTCCCTTTTAGCTTACATTTTATTTAAAACGTTTTATAATTATTATATAATATCTAAAACGTTATATTATAAGATGATTGAAAAATTATAAAACGTTTTATTAAGTCAAATTAGATTGATATTTTATAAACTGCTCATGAAAGTTAAAGGTTGTTTTCTTTCTTTCCAAAACTATTATTTCTTGAAGAAAAGCCGCATCGTCAACCGCTTATCGTTAGAGAGCGAGCTGAGCGAGCTGCACTTGATCATATTTTGTGTATTCATCAACTGTGAATTAACCTAAACGCCTTACGCTTTGGAGCAACTCGTTTACAACTCGTCGGTTAAGCGGAAACCTTCCAGTTTGTAGCCAGTCATTTGGGGCAGGATGTAAATTGTAGTGGTCTGTAGTAAACAGGTGTTTCCCTATTCTTTCTCTCGGCTCCCTCTCAGAATACTTCTCCGCTAGTTTTCGATTTCAGGATTTTTTCTTTCCGAGGATTAAAGTGAACATAATTGATGCTTAACGGAACCTTAGTCAACACGTAGGCTACCTGCTCTCTCTCTCTCTAAATATATTCATGTACGCTCGCTCTCTCTCTCTCTCTCTCTTTCTCTTCTCCTCTCTCTCTCTCTCTCTCTCTCTCTCTCTCTCTCTCTCTTTCTCTCTCTTTCTAACACACACACACAGAGAGAGAGAGAGAGAGAGAGAGAGAGAGAGAGAGAGAGAGAGAGAGAGAGAAAACATTATGTTACCAAGTTTAGAGAAAATGCTAAATTCATCTATTAACTAATATACTTCACTAACATTTTAATCCACGGTTTAGATTATGTTAAAATATTACTTTTCCAAATAGCAAAGGTTTAGCAAAACAATGGTGAGAGCTGTGTTCATTGTGTATGGTGCTGTGCAGACAGTGTTGGGGCCACTGTTCGGTCATTAACTTAAAGCATGGCTTTGTTTAGTTTAATAAGCATTAAAGGCTACGATAGATAATGGGTGTTTTAAAATAGTCAAAGGCAAGTATGGTTATAATCACCTTATTACACGGAAGCTTAATTGGAGTTTTGTACAAAGATATCAAAACGTTGACTTTCAATCTGTGACGAGTCATATTTCTCCACGGTATTCGTTGGATGACTAAAAGTAGTTCACGCGCATTAGATGGAACAATGTTGTAACATCTTGGACATGTTCCCCACTGTAGGCCTTGACTAAGGTAGCGGACACAACTACTCCGAATTTTCAACTACTGATAGGCCTACCTCGATTTAAAGTAAAACTATAGGTGTTGACTATATGGAGGTTATATGTCAGGTGATTTGTCCTTTCCACAAGTGATGATACCTTTCCCGACCTAATTTGAGCAGAGGACCGCATAAAAACAACGTTCAAAACATGAGGTAAAAATTACAACTCAGGACCAAAGCAAGAGGTAAAGTTTAACAGTTACCCTGACTTTGAAACGTTTGGAAACGCTCCTAATGATTCAAACCAACGGGTTCAGAAGTTAGAATGCAAAGCATTTTTGAAGAAAAAGTAGGGTAGCCTAACGCATGCATCACATAGGCTGATGATAAAAATCCCAAACGCTAGTCTTAAGAAAGATATGCAATTCTCAATGACTGTAAACAAGATTCACATTTCAAGAGGCAGAGTTGACGACCACACAATCAGTAAGTACTACGACAATTAAAACATGAGTTCACGCTTAAAATAGTCGGATAGCCTACAGCTAGATTCGTGGTGCGTTAAAAGTTGGACGCCAACAAAATCCCGAAAGGTAAAAGAGTAGAACACAACGCAATCACAGTCTAAACATTCGGAGTACTTACGTTGTTATAAACAATCCCTTTGAAGGTCGTGGATTTCGTTTATCCTCAAAACCGAAACTTTTCAATTGCAGGCTGGCGAAAGCACCGGAGATAACGGAGTCGCATGGAAAGGAAAGTAGGCTAGTTAACACCTCGTTGCAAGGTTGCTGTGTGGCGAGGCAAGCTGTGCCAGCTCTTGTGTTCAGAGTGGTATCAGTTGCATGTATCGCTGAGAGAGGGAATATGCGTGGAGTCTAGGAATAACGAGGAAAAAGCAGAGATTGAATCTAAGGTAGATGTGTCGCTCGCAAACAGTGTTTTAGGTGCAGTGCTGCCGCTCAGCGCTGGGTTTGCTCAATGACTGACATTCTCTCCTTTCCACTTTCCCCCATTCGCAGTTCCCCAGCCCCCTCTCTCCGCCCGTCTTCCCCAGGGTGGGTTTTAGTGAGCTTTGTGAACAGTGAATGAATTATCTTCTGTCTTCGCTGCATAAGAGACCAGTGGAAATGAAGTCCACTTCTAAACAAAAGGTACATAAAACATGCATATTATTTCCAATCAAAGATATGATTACGCACAGCGCACGCGTTACAGTAGCCGTGAAATGACAAAGTTCCATACGTGGTGACCTCTCAAAACAAGCTGCTTATGCAAAGCAATTAATTAGCCTACTGTGTTAAATACAAATGAAAAGGTGTTGAAACTGTCAGGGACAGTTTTAAATGTATGAAAAGCAACAACTAGTTTGCTCCGTCCAGCACAGGACACAAAATACCCCCACATTCCCAAGAAAGCATTTAAACCAAAATATATACTTTTTATTTTGTAGCAAGACTTTAAATTGTTCTTAGTGACCATAATTACTTTTCTAAGTGTGCAACCCATACTATGTTGCTCATAGAGATTTTTTGGATCATCTATTGTGGGTTGTTGTCAAAAACGGAGGAAAACACTTGCATTTGTCTTGCCTGCCTTTTCCAGTCTATGGACCGTTCAGATATTGTCCACCTGCTGGAAAGATATTGAATTGCATGTATAGTCCATCAAATAGGAGGGAAATATTACTGTAAATAATATCACATACCTTACATAAAAATATTCTTATTAGACTATGCTGTAAAGTAGATGTACAATACAGTGTTTAAAGTGTATTTCGATGGTGAATTGAACTCTTATTTTGTTGAATTACTTTATATTTGAATGTCAAAATGAACCTCAAATGAACATTTCATTTACGTGAAGACTAGTCTCATTTCAAAGCCACTGTGCCAAGGCTATCTGTGCCAAGGCTATCTGTGCCAAGGCTATCTGTGACAGTAAATTCCCTAACGTGGGAAATGTGGGAGGGGGATTCAGTAGTATCCCTGCATATGGGCTGCATGCATACACATTATCACTTAGTTGTGTTGCTAATGATGTCTATTTGAGTGTGACTAGAGGGAAGGAGGAAGAGGCCTGTCTGTGTACCAGGTCTCTCTCTCAATTCAAAATCAAATAGCACAGCTCAACCTCTAATGTTTCTAAATGGTCTGGTGTGTATTGACCTATAGGGCCTTTGATAGCAAATCTTTCACAGGACTTGCTCCAAATTTCCTAACACTCCAAAACACATGTATTCTGTGTTGCTGAGGTGTTGCGATCAGAAGTACTGTAGTTAAGTTAAACTACACGATAATATAGAAATTAATATTCAACTAGTCAGTGACCACTGTGTGGAGTTTGTGATAGCGCCTACAGTGCTTATTTGTTGCCTCTACCTTCTTGCCCTTTGTGCTGTTGTCTGCCCAATAATGTTTGTAGCATGTTTTGTGCTGCTACCATGTTGTGTTGCTACCATGTTGTTCTCATGTTGTGTTGCTACCATGCTGTGTTGTCATGTGTTGCTGCCATGCTATGTTGTTGTCTAAAGGTCCCTCGTTATGTAGTGTTGTGTTGTCTCTCTTGTCGTGATGTGTGTTTTGTCCTATATTTATTTATTTACTTAAATCTCAGCCTCCGCAGGAAGTCTTTCGTCTTTTGGGAGGCCGTCATTGTAAATAAGAATTTGTTCTTAACTGACTTGCCTAGTTAAATAAAGGTTCAATTAAAACATTTTTAAAAAATAGACACTGTGTCCTGGGATTTCCAATGATCTTCTATGTAGAAGAACCCCTTATCTTGTCACTCTTGTCTAGCTTGTGAGTATCATAGAGCAACACATGTTACATGTGCGTGTCCGTGGGTAACTCATCTTTTCATAGATTGCTTTTAATAGTTTGTAGCTCAAACCATTCTGACTCTACAGACGTTTTTGTAACATAAACATATCCCTGGGCCCCTTCGGATTTAGCTCAGCCCCTGTTAATCACACAGACCAATGGTTGATATCTACAGATGAAGAAGACATGAATTAATCCAATCCTCAAATACACAATGTTTAAAAGGGGTTAGAAGTCCAAAACTCAGAGGCATTATGGTGGGACTCATTGGGTTAACTTATAAATAGTAGTTTGTACACGCCAGAACGAACATGTACAAACACACATTTTTTCCCTGTGCTGTGGGAATTCTAAATGCATGCAGATAAATGAAAGTCAGGGAAATGAAAAGTCATTTTTTTGCTGGGGTCTTGGGACTAATAGAGTTAAAACTCACTATTAAGATAACACCAAACAACTATAATATGAGTTGAACTCACAACCTTTCAAATGATGTTGTAATTACTAGGTAGTACAGTCCATCATGACTATTTGCCCAGAGTAGAGCAATTAATGCCCATTGTGTCATTCAACAGCACTGCCTCAGTGATATACACTTCATTTCTTGTCTTAATTATTAGTATAGTGACACATGGAAACACTGCAGAGTCTGTGATTATAGCATGGAACTGTGCTAGATAAATGAACTGTCCCTACTGTGTCATTAATGCAAATGTCACATCTGTGTTGGAGATGTCTTTTCATAGTTTTGTCACTTGTGTTGAAAGGTGCTAAGTTAATTGGTATTTTCGGCACTCTGAAATTCCCTGTGTCACACACACACACACACACACACACACACACACACACACACACACACACACACACACACACACACACACACACACACACACACACACACACACAAGTAAACAACATACAAAAAACAGAGAATGGTTTTAGACTTGGAGTCAAAATCTGTATTCCCCGACAATGCCAGAGGAGTGTGTGGAGAAGGAGGAGGGTGGAATAGGAATTTAATGAGTGTTTTGGTGCAAGTCTATACTCACTCATTTCTCTCCCCTTTATTCCTTTCTACCACCTGCTTTCTGTAATAGTCCACTTTAGAGGCCATGCTGCATTAAAGGAACTGGAGCTCAGGATGGGAGCTGGACAAGCCAGAGAGAGAGAGCACCTTTCTCCACAGAAATTTCATTAAGGGCTGTTCTTCTTTTGTACACCCCGTTCACCTCGGATCACCAGGTCCTGCTGTGTCGGACTGCCAGCGATCACACACACACATACACACATGCACACACACGCATACACACACACACGTACGCACGCGCACGCACGCACGCACGCACGCACGCACGCACGCACGCACGCACACACACACACACACACACACACACACAGAGGAAAGAGTGAGGACAGCAGCACAGCAAGACAGTGCAACATGATCAAAGGCTCTGGGGAACTGAGCAGAATCGGGCTCTAAAAATGGCTCACCAGCTGATTCTCTGAGTCTTGGCAGACACTACTTGATACGGAGGCTTTCAAATGGAACTAAAGGCCGGGCCTGGCGTGTGTCATACTCCAACAGGGGGCAGGGCTCGTTTGTGGAGCAATCTTTGTCTGCTTGCTGTCGGGAATGTGGCACCTAGGTGGGAGCGTTGGTTATTTTCCCTGTCTTTTTATTAGGATGGGCTTCGAGAGGGGGGCTTGGAACTCCCATCATTCTGGAGCTCCATCAAAACCGCTCTTGAGGAATATGGCACAATAATATTCAACATAAAATCAATGGCTTGTTTAATTTAAACAGGGCCAGAAAATGTGGTAATTGCAAAGGAGGCCCACAAATCAAGAGCCCTTGTTATCCCATTTGCTGCTCCATTAATTGGTGGAAAGGGAATAAACATTATTTTAGGTAACTATTAGGTCTGGCTCCTATCTATTTGCACTATGTTTTCTCATGCACTGCCATACACAGTGGAGACATTCACCACCTTCAACATTTGTCTCTGTGTGGATGAGGGATGCATCTTTAGGAGTGATGGGAGACAGAGCGAGAGAGCTTTTATGGGTCCATTACTGATTCAGTGGCAGAAGCACTAAGGAGGACTGTGAAACAGGATCGTTTTACTGCCTAGTTGATGTCACATGCCACTCATCCACCTGCTGTCCGTCTGTGAATGTGCTCGCTTTCTCTCTCTCTCTCCTCAAGTCTCTATTGATAGAGACAGGCATGTTTCAAAGCTGAAAACAGATGCTAGACCCAAACACTCATGAATGTACAGAAATACAGCTCACAGCTCACACTGAAAATAATCACGTCTGTCAATTCTAAGGCTATTTGTGAGACAGTGTGTAATTATCGTTTGAAGATGGATTCCTCAGTAACGGAAACAGCGCCCACCGCTGTTGGTATTGTTGTGTTGGTGAAGCAGAGGTAAGGAGTGTCGCACATCGCGGTAAAAGAAATGTCAGTACATATTCTGCTGTTTCATCATGCATGCAGTGACGTCAGAGAGAAAAAACAGTGTTCGTTGTTTGCAGTAACTTCTTTGTCGTTTTAATATCGCAAATGGACGTGGCTGTTTCACCATGAAGGATTCCAGCTGTAAAAAAAAAGACTTTAACTGCTCCCTCAAGCAAGACGTTGGACATGGAGTGATATCTGGAAAGGTCACAATTATTCACAGATTGGGGTATAGCTGCTAGCATGATACAGATGTTATGTTTCATAGCCATAGACAATATCCCTCCCTCCTCCCTCCCGCTCCCCAGCATACGAAACCAGAAGGCATCAAGACTCATCTATCTAAGTGTAACTCAGCCATTAGGAGCACACAGGAAAATGCCATCCATGACCGGGAGCACAAGGCAACTGACAAACAGCCAGAGACAAATCAGAAGATCATTTATAAGCTCATGTGCTAAAATCTCATTATTTGGCAATACAGATTTAGCAACACGCCCAGCATAGGGTCATAAATTCCTGCGGCTGTAAATTATTAAAGAAACAGCCCTTGGTGTAAATCAGAATCAACACGCTTTGTTTAAGGAATTAACTTCCTTCATGTACCATATATCTTGTCTTAATTTATTTATATTTTGTGTAAAAGGCTCATTGTGAGAATCTTCCAGTCGCGAGATTGTGCTGTTTTTCCCTCGCTAAAAAAAGCAACACGGACAACAAAGTGCTGTCCCCTCTGTAAGCCCAGTCCACCACAACATGCCCCAGAACAGCCCTGAGCCCTCACATTTGAAAGTTAAAGTGTAAATAAACCAAGCAGAATTGAAAGCTTTATGTGCCTAGACAACCCTCTCCCCTCCTGTCACATTGGATTTGGATTATCAGCTGCCATTTTGGAGGGGTGTTTACAGAGGAGACACGAGGACAATGCCTTTAAATGACTGACGGTAGCCTCTGTCTGCACCTCTTCTCTCAAATAGACACACACTTGCAGCCACTACAGAAGGTCATTGATATAAACGTGGAGAGAACATTAATTGCCAGAGAAGTGTTCAATTGCACCGTCAAGTTGTGGTATTAGCCTACTCTTGAGGTCGCTAAACAAAACAACCCCCGGAGGTATCCAAATCTACATCCTCTGACATGTGTCCTAATATGTTTTACATGCAGAAGTGAGCAAGATCCCTAAACATAAACAGATAAAGACACGTAATGTTGAAGAGGTTTGTGTAAGTGGGTATTGTACATTATAAACTGGGTGGGTTGAGCCCTGAACGCCAATTGTCTGGGAAAAAAATACTTTTTACTGCTCTCTTTACGTTGGTAACCAGTTAATAATAGCAATAAGCCATCTCGGGGGTTGTGGTGTATGGCCAATATACCACGGCTAGGGGTTGTATCCAGGCACTCCGCGTTGCGTTGTGCTTATGAACAGCCCTTAGCCATGGTATATTGGCCATATACCACACCTCCTCGGGCATTATTGCTTAAATATCCTCCCCTGTCTCTCCTGTGGTCCAGATCTTAGGAAAAGTAGCTGCTGCTTTGGGGATCCTAATAAAATACTAAAGTATGAAAGAGCCATTTCTCAGCAGAGAGCTTTGTGTGCTGTTAGTGTAGTGTGAAGCCTTTACAACAGCGTCCATGTTTCAGCATGGTCTCTGGTCAAAACTAAGGCACTTATTTAGGGAATAGGGTTCTATTTGGGCCGTAGACCCTGTGATGTTTTTGATGCATGGACATCTTCCCACCACGGTGGTTGTTATGTTGGTTGTAGGGCTGGGTGAATTACCACCACGGTGGTTGTTGTGTTGGTTGTAGGGCTGGGTGAATTACCACCACGGTGGTTGTTATGTTGGTTGTAGGGCTGGGTGAATTACCACCACGGTGGTTGTTATGTTGGTTGTAGGGCTGGGTGAATTACCACCACGGTGGTTGTTGTGTTGGTTGTAGGGCTGGGTGAATTACCACCACGGTGGTTGTTATGTTGGTTGTAGGGCTGGGTGAATTACCACCACGGTGGTTGTTGTGTTGGTTGTAGGGCTGGGTGAATTACCACCACGGTGGTTGTTATGTTGGTTGTAGGGCTGGGTGAATTACCACCACGGTGGTTGTTGTGTTGGTTGTAGGGCTGGGTGAATTACCACCACGGTGGTTGTTGTGTTGGTTGTAGGGGTGGGTGAATTACCACCACAGTGGTTGTTGTGTTGGTTGTAGGGGTGGGTGAATTACCACCACGGTGGTTGTTGTGTTGGTTGTAGGGCTGGGTGAATTACCACCACGGTGGTTGTTGTGTTGGTTGTAGGGCTGAGTGAATTACCACCACGGTGGTTGTTGTGTTGGTTGTAGGGGTGGGTGAATTACCACCACGGTGGTTGTTGTGTTGGTTGTAGGGGTGGGTGAATTACCACCACGGTGGTTGTTGTGTTGGTTGTAGGGCTGGGTGAATTACCACCACGGTGGTTGTTGTGTTGGTTGTAGGGCTGGGTGAATTACCACCACGGTGGTTGTTATGTTGGTTGTAGGGCTGGGTGAATTACCACCACGGTGGTTGTTATGTTGGTTGTAGGGCTGGGTGAATTACCACCACGGTGGTTGTTGTGTTGGTTGTAGGGCTGGGTGAATTACCACCACGGTGGTTGTTGTGTTGGTTGTAGGGCTGGGTGAATTACCACCACGGTGGTTGTTATGTTGGTTGTAGGGCTGGGTGAATTACCACCACGGTGGTTGTTATGTTGGTTGTAGGGCTGGGTGAATTACCACCACGGTGGTTGTTGTGTTGGTTGTAGGGCTGGGTGAATTACCACCACGGTGGTTGTTATGCTGGTTGTAGGGCTGGGTGAATTACCACCACGGTGGTTGTTGTGTTGGTTGTAGGGCTGGGTGAATTACCACCACGGTGGTTGTTATGTTGGTTGTAGGGCTGGGTGAATTACCACCACGAGCTACAAAGATTGGTCACCAACACATTACAGAGACACCCCTGACTGGGAGGATGATTCAATATGATGTCCAGTTTATGTCTCTTTTATGTCTCTCTCAAAGTGAAATGCTGTTTTTGTGTGAGTCAGGGCATATATATACTGTAGCCCTCCTTCTCTTCCTTCTCGCCCAGGCTAATAATACATCCTGTCAAGATGGGTATTTTTTCAACTAAATCCTATTGTTCACCACGACATGTTTTTGACAGCCCTGGTCTGTTTATGATATAGGGAATGATGTCGTAGTATGACTAAATCAATATTATCACACCACCTTTAAACACATTATTACAGTATAGGGGGAAGGAACATTATTCTTTGAGGGAAATACTGAATATTACCATATAGGGAAAAGACATGGGACACATTTGATTAGCATTTTGAAGGTGATTATAATACATTTTATGCTTGGCTTTTTTTCGTTTCTGCTCAGCAATGAAAAGTGTGTGGATTTTATCTGCCTTGACATGTCCTTGTCGAGTGATTTCAACCGTGATGGTAATAACAATAATTAACTTCTAAGTGTGGAAAGTCAAAGACATGAATATTCTCACATTGTGTAAGAGCAAGTCGGCAAATCGTTTCACCGTTTTTTTTTTGGGGGGGGGGGACAAATTAACAATAATTGCTTGTTAGAGAGGTTTCAAATAAATGCGGTTTGGTTCTGTCTATGCTCTCAAAATAAACTCAAACATTTAGAAAACATATTTTATTGCTAACCTAATTGTCACAACAGCTATTAAGAAATGATTATACATTTAGCCACACAGAGGTACTACTTGGAGTGAATACATTGAGACAAATATATTATACCACAAAATGCAATCAATGAAGGACATGTTTTACTCTAAAAGACAGACTTCCCCATCAGTTTTAATTAACGTTTTAGTTACTCTTCCACAGGCGTTAGATATCTGAGAAATTATTATTAATAACAATATAATTTCCAGAGATTAACCCTGCTTTGCCTTTATTCCTGATCTGTCACCCTTTGGAAAATTGATCTTAGAAGATTAATGGATGTCCTGTGGAATGGTTTGTCCTTGCTAGCATCTTTCTTTCTATTCACAAGTCATTTGTTTAATGATGCAATTGTATCTTATTTGTCATTCATGTGTAATGTCACATTGAACAAATTGACCAAATCTAAAAATCAGAATATCACCTTGACTTTAGTTACACAATCTAACATTTGTCTAGTAACAGTGATATAACGCTATATTATACCAAGATGGTGTCTGTAAAGCACCACAACCTTTATAGTACTAAAAGTATACAGTATCTAAGCCTAACCATTGATATGCACTCTGTATGTTGCTCATCCGAAATCAAAGTCCTTAAATCATATCTACCACCACACATAATAACAAGCTGTCAGAGCACATCCCTAATCAAGCCCAGTCCCAAAACAGTCCTGTGCACTAACCATGGATGTCCCTGGACGGACCTGACCACCATTGACAAAATGTGTAAACACAGGCTCCTCTCTGCCCATTGGCAGACAGACAGGAGATATCACTTAAAGTGAGTGCCTCTATTGGCCCCTATTACCCCCTTCTGACAGTGGGGATGTGATTATGACCAGCCAAGGTAACGCTAACACTAGCTGCCTCGGTTTCAGTCTTTGCCTCTCCTTCTGTCTCTGCCTCTCGCTCTGTCTCTGCCTCTCGCTCTGTCTCTGCCTCTCTCTCTGTCTCTGCCTCTCGCTCTGTCTCTGCCTCTCTCTCTGTCTCTCTCCCTTTCTCTGCCTCTCTCTCTGTCTCTCTCCCTTTCTCTGCCTCTCGCTCTGTCTCTGCCTCTCGCTCTGTCTCTGCCTCTCTCTCTCTGTCTCTCTTCCTTTCTCTGCCTCTCTCCCTGCCTCTGCCTCTCTCCCTGTCTCTGTCTCTGCCTCTCTCTCTCTGTCTCTCTCCCTGTCTCTGCCTCTCGCTCTGTCTCTGCCTCTCTTTCTCTGTCTCTCTCCCTGTCTCTGCCTCTCGCTCTGTCTCTGCCTCCCTCTCTCTGTCTCTCTCCCTGTCTCTGCCTCTCTCCCTGCCTCTGCCTCTCTCCCTGTCTCTGTCTCTGCCCCTCTCTCTCTGTCTCTCTCCCTGTCTCTGCCTCTCGCCCTGTCTCTGCCTCTCTCCCTCTCTCCCTCTCTCTCTCTCTCTCTCTCTCTCTCTCTCTCTCTCTCTCTCTCTCTCTCTCTCTCTCTCTCTCCCTGTCTCTGCCTCACTCTCTGCCTCTCTCTCTCTGTCTCTCTCTGTCTCTCTCCCTGTCTCTGCCTCACTCTCTGCCTCTCTCTCTCTGTCTCTCTCCCTTTCTCTGCCTCACTCTCTCTGTCTCTCTCCCTGTCTCTGCCGCTCTCTCTGTCTCTGCCCCTGCCTCACTCTCTGTCTCTCACTCTCTATCTCTCTGTCTCTCTCTCTCTCTCTCTCTCTCTTTCTGTCTCTCTCCCTGTCTCTGCCTCACTCTCTGCCTCTCTCTCTCTCTCTCTGTCTCTGCCTCTCTCCCTGTCTCTGCCGCTCTCTCTGTCGCTGCCCCTGCCTCAGTCTCTATCGCTACCTTTCCCTCTGTTTCTCACTCTGCACTCTAGACAAAAAGGTGCTATCTAGAACCTAAAAGGGTTCTTCGGCTGTCCACATAGGAGAATCCTTTGAATATTCCTTTTTTGGTTCCAAGTAGAACCAAAAGGGTTCTACCTGGAACCCCCAATTTTTTTTATGGGGACATCCAAAGAACCCTTTTGGAACCCTTTTTTTCAAAGAGTGTACCTCTGCTTTTGTCTCTCCCTCTGCCTTTTTCTCTGCCCTTGTCTCTTATCAGGTCAGCACCATTGTTCCTCAGGGAGATGGACTTCCTGATAGGGCCCTGCTTGGAGGAAGCCTTGATGTTGACACACAGGATATTAGTCACCCTGGCCAACGAGGGGGCTCGCCGCTGCACACCCGTTTGATTTCCATTTCCCCCCTCTCTCCAAACACGGGCAAATGGGGCTGGAGTGAGGGGACACTGGGTGGACCGAGGTTTAGGAGGAGGGAGGAAGGGAGGTATTCTTATTTATTGTTCACATATTTTTAAGGAGGGAACCTGCAGGGTCAAATAAGTAAACATGATTTGACCCAGGGAAAGAGGTGGTGGTTTGCTAATATGGAAAGACAGAGAGAGCACATAGGGTTGAGCCTGAGTAGGAGTTGTGCTCCTGGAAATTATTTAAAACTTGTAGTGTGTTTGTTGCTTTAAAAGGTTGCGGAGTTTGTAATTTCCACTGAAGAAATTTCTGACTTGATTTTCCCTTTCGAAAAATCTATCAACCCCTACAAAAATGTCCATGAATTATAATTTCCTGTTGCTGCAGGTTTATTTTCCAGCTGTAGCAAACTGGCTCAAATTAAGATCCTACATCTGTAGTAATTATCTTTGTGTTGTATTTGTGATGACAGATAGTTTGATTTTGATACATTGCATTATGAAGGTACACCCCTTCCTCTGATTGACAGGGGGACACCAACTAAAATACTGTATCGTAAAGTCTTTGTTTTACTAAATGTATTTTTCCTCATATATTCTTTGCAGCATGCTAGCTAAGTCAGTATGAGAGAGAATGTCTACCTCTTTTCCTCTCTGAGTGTACTAGGCCCAGTGCCATGGTCCCCACTATTCCCACTGAGCACTATGTAACAGCGAGCCAAACACAGCCAGCAGCCACCACCACAGCTGCCTGCCAAGGTGACAGCCCCTCGGCTATGAGCCCTGCATGCACTCTTTATCAGCTGTCCAGCCAAGTAGCAGTCCCAGTCCCAGTCGACAGGCTTAATGAGCTCTGCGCCCAGCTAGAGACCCAGCCCTGACAGCCATCAGACCACAGAGAGAGTAGGGGCTGGGGGGTGAGGAGCTGGTGGTGAATTGGTTGTGGTGGAGGTGGTGGGGAGGTGGTGGGGAGATGGTTAAAGCCAGCCCATGCCCTGCAGGTGGGCCTGACCCCTGACCCTTGCCCTTTATGCCCCAGCTTGGTCCCAGTGTCCTGACTGATGACACTGAGATGACCGCTCTACGGGTACCGTGGGGACTGCCCAGCTCGCGGTCACTATTGAAACATTGATGTCAGAGTTTCATTTCACAAAGCAGAGGGTAAAGACAAGAGGACTATGATGACCTTTGAACTTTACCGGCCTGCATCTTGTCACTGCAACTCCTGTGCGTTCCGTCATTTGCACTTCATTGGAGTTGCCACGTTTGAAGTGGGATTAGAAGTCCCACCAAACAAACATGGCTGCCTCTATTGAATTCCTGTCTGGTCCATGCAAACAAGGCGTGACCGATTTAATTTGTTTGTCACGTTGGCTTAATTTAACCTGATACCTTTAAGCGTGAGTAGGAAATGATTGGGAGGTTGGGGTTAATTCTTCAGTGTCTCCTGATTGGTTTAGGACATGTGGTTGGGTATATGCCACAATGCTCTGCCCTGTCAAAGAATTTAGACTCCTAAAATCTAAAAATATTCCAGGGAAAAATCTTGGGGCCAGCCAGCAGTGCCAATTGGATATCGCTGTTGTTCTTCTGAAATAGAGAGATAGAGAGGAAGAAGGAGTTCGAGTAGGATACAGTGTATTAACTAGGAGTGAAGGCATGGTGCTGGTAACAGAGTCTCTGAGAGAGCGAGAGAGAGAGAAAAAGAAAGAAAGAAAGAGCACACGGAAGCTGCGAGGGCACCCACGGACAGCTACAAGATGGAGTAGCAGCATGCGCAAGATAAGCTGTCGGCACGGAGACAGTGTGTGACAGTCCTCGAAGCAGGGAGCGGGCGGGAGTGTGACGGGGAATACAGAGAGCGGCATTATTGTTTAAATCATTGATTGCTTCCCTTCCTCTCAGCGCAGACGCCTCTGACAACAGAAATGCAAAGGAAAAAAGGGACCAGATCCAGTTACCAACCCTTTGTTGTTGCTCCATTCCTCTGTCTTCACTTTCTGATGCTTTGTCCCTCACCAACCACCAACCACCACCAATGTTTCTGATGCTTTGTCCCCCACCAACCACCAATGTTTCTGATGCTTTGTCCCCCACCAACCATCACCAATGTTTCTGATGCTTTGTCCCTCACCAACCACCAACCACCACCAATGTTTATGATGCTTTGTCCCTCACCAACCACCAACCACCACCAATGTTTCTGATGCTTTGTCCCTCACCAACCACCAACCACCACCAATGTTTATGATGCTTTGTCCCTCACCAACCACCAACCATCACCAATGTTTCTGATGCTTTGTCCCTCACCAACCACCAACCATCACCAATGTTTCTGATGCTTTGTCCCTCACCAACCATCACCAATGTTTCTGATGCTTTGTCCCTCACCAACCACTAACCACCACCAATGTTTATGATGCTTTGTCCCTCACCAACCATCACCAATGTTTCTGATGCTTTGTCCCTCACCAACCACCAACCACCACCAATGTTTATGATGCTTTGTCCCTCACCAACCACCAACCATCACCAATGTTTCTGATGCTTTGTCCCTCACCAACCACCAACCATCACCAATGTTTCTGATGCTTTGTCCCTCACCAACCACCAACCACCACCAATGTTTCTGATGCTTTGTCCCTCACCAACCACCAACCATCACCAATGTTTCTGATGCTTTGTCCCTCACCAACCACCACCAATGTTTATGATGCTTTGTCCCTCACCAACCACCAACCACCACCAATGTTTATGATGCTTTGTCCCTCACCAACCATCACCAATGTTTCTGATGCTTTGTCCCCCACCAACCATCACCAATGTTTCTGATGCTTTGTCCCTCACCAACCACCAACCATCACCAATGTTTCTGATGCTTTGTCCCTCACCAACCACCAACCACCACCAATGTTTCTGATGCTTTGTCCCTCACCAACCACCAACCATCACCAATGTTTCTGATGCTTTGTCCCTCACCAACCACCAACCACCACCAATGTTTCTGATGCTTTGTCCCTCACCAACCACCAACCATCACCAATGTTTCTGATGCTTTGTCCCTCACCAACCACCAACCATCACCAATGTTTCTGATGCTTTGTCCCTCACCAACCACCAACCATCACCAATGTTTCTGATGCTTTGTCCCTCACCAACCACCAACCACCACCAATGTTTCTGATGCTTTGTCCCTCACCAACCACCAACCACCACCAATGTTTCTGATGCTTTGTCCCTCACCAACCACCAACCACCACCAATGTTTCTGATGCTTTGTCCCTCACCAACCACCAACCACCACCAATGTTTCTGATGCTTTGTCCCTCACCAACCACCAACCACCACCAATGTTTCTGATGCTTTGTCCCCCACCAACCATCACCAATGTTTCTGATGCTTTGTCCCTCACCAACCACCAACCATCACCAATGTTTCTGTTGCGTTGTCCCTCACCAACCACCAACCACCACCAATGTTTATGATGCTTTGTACCTCACCAACCACCAACCATCACCAATGTTTCTGATGCTTTGTCCCTCACCAACCACCAACCACCACCAATGTTTATGATGCTTTGTCCCTCACCAACCACCAACCACCACCAATGTTTCTGATGCTTTGTCCCTCACCAACCACCAACCACCACCAATGTTTATGATGCTTTGTCCCTCACCAACCATCACCAATGTTTCTGATGCTTTGTCCCCCACCAACCATCACCAATGTTTCTGATGCTTTGTCCCTCACCAACCACCAACCATCACCAATGTTTCTGATGCTTTGTCCCTCACCAACCACCAACCACCACCAATGTTTCTGATGCTTTGTCCCTCACCAACCACCAACCATCACCAATGTTTCTGATGCTTTGTCCCTCACCAACCACCAACCATCACCAATGTTTCTGATGCTTTGTCCCTCACCAACCACCAACCACCACCAATGTTTCTGATGCTTTGTCCCTCACCAACCACCAACCACCACCAATGTTTCTGATGCTTTGTCCCTCACCAACCACCAACCACCACCAATGTTTCTGATGCTTTGTCCCTCACCAACCACCAACCACCACCAATGTTTCTGATGCTTTGTCCCTCACCAACCACCAACCACCACCAATGTTTCTGCTGCTTTGTCCCCCACCAACCATCACCAATGTTTCTGATGCTTTGTCCCCCACCAACCATCACCAATGTTTCTGATGCTTTGTCCCTCACCAACCACCAACCATCACCAATGTTTCTGATGCTTTGTCCCTCACCAACCACCACCAATGTTTCTGATGCTTTGTCCCTCACCAACCACCAACCATCACCAATGTTTCTGATGCTTTGTCCCTCACCAACCACCAACCATCACCAATGTTTCTGATGCTTTGTCCCTCACCAACCACCAACCACCACCAATGTTTCTGATGCTTTGTCCCTCACCAACCACCAACCACCACCAATGTTTCTGATGCTTTGTCCCTCACCAACCACCAACCACCACCAATGTTTCTGATGCTTTGTCCCTCACCAACCACCAACCACCACCAATGTTTCTGATGCTTTGTCCCTCACCAACCACCAACCACCACCAATGTTTCTGATGCTTTGTCCCCCACCAACCATCACCAATGTTTCTGATGCTTTGTCCCTCACCAACCACCAACCATCACCAATGTTTCTGTTGCGTTGTCCCTCACCAACCACCAACCACCACCAATGTTTCTGATGCTTTGTCCCTCACCAACCACCAACCACCACCAATGGTTATTTCCTTCTGTTCTCTCACAATGCCTTTAACCTCCCATCACAAAGCGTGCTATTCTAGTGCATTCAAAGGCTCTGCCATGGATGTTGAAGGAAATGGTAGAAGCCAGAGGGAGATTTTTCTTTAAACCTGAGCCATGCAAAATGTGTTGCAGTTTTGACAATTACTATTGAATAAAGGATAATGTCTCTGCCAGTGGTTTCAGTGATCTTACTTGGGAAGATAACCGGTCAGACTCAGTATTGCAGTTGTCTAGTCAAAGGGATTGATTTTCCCTCTCAACTCCTTTATGTTCTGGCAGCTTATTATCTGTTCAAATAGACAAATCGTTAGATATATCTCTATGGTAAAATATTCCGTAGTGTAGAGAGACGAGGGTTGTGTGGACATGGAGATATTTTCATGGGCTTTTTCAGCCAGATACCGTACATACCGTACTGGGCTGCTTTTTTAAAAATGTTTCAGTGTTATACAGTTTTTTAAAAATCCTTAGAGATTTTAATATACACTACAGCATAACTGTACAACACATCATAACCTTCCAATATATATCCATGTTAGCAGAAGACGATTTATTGTGTGTGTGCTTACGTGCGTGCATGTTTGTGCGTTCCTATCAATGGCGTACCACACCTCCGCAGCGAACGGGGGGTTCCCCCCCTTCCCAGATAGCATACGAACACGTAACAAGCATGGCAAAAAAATAGTAAAATAGCAGGAAATTGGGAAAGAAAATGCAGAATTCTCTCAGCCTCATTGCAAAATGTGTAGAATAGCATAAGATTATCTATAAAACTGCAAATGTTTCTCTCTGCCCCATGGCATTATGTGAAGAATTGCAGGAAATGTGTTTGAAAAGCTACAATTCCTCTCAGTCTCATGGCACAAAATGTGTTGAATAGCATGAGATTAGCTATAAAACTGAACATGTTTCTCTTTGCCCCATGTGTAGAATTGTGGAAGTTAGATGTTTCCCCCCCATCCCCCAAAATCTGCCCAAAATAATATATATATATTTTAGTGGACGGAGGCGGCGTGGGGGGGGGTGTGAAACTGCGGTACGCCACTGATTCCTATATATTCCTAAATAATAATAATATTTCACCTTTATTTAACCAGGTTGAGACTGCGACCTGGCCAAGATAAAGCAAAGCAGTGTGACACAAACAACAACACAGAGTTACACATGGGATTAACAAAAGTACAAATATTAATCAACACCCACCCCAACAACATAGTAATTTTCCACATCTGTTGGTTATAAATCAGAAAAGGTGTCCCATGGACAACCCCACTCGACCCTGTACGACTGGCCCTGTTTTGTTGCCATAGCGCAGAGTGAAAGAGCGTCTTGCATCGCTGGCGGACTGGCGGTTCTTGGCAGGAAGTGGCTAACAGTGAGGTTTAGTGACAGGCTCGGTTCCCCCTGCCAGCCGCCTGCCCCCCCCCCCCCTCCCTGTGGGCTCGCCTGTCTCTCTGTTAGCCGAGAGGCTGACACTGACGTGACACTCGTGAAATAATTATGAACCAAAAACACTGCTGACAGCAAACAGCCCGCTCCCCTCAATGATGTGTCACCAGTGATTAGCATGGGTCCTGCCATCGCCACCACCGAGAGAGAGAGAGAGGTAGGGAGGGGTGGCGGGAGACAGAGAGAAAGAGGTAGGAGGGAGAAGGAGTGAAGATAAATAAATAAATGGGAATAAAGACAGGGGCCAGAGAAAGAGCAGAAGATAGAAGAGGGGAAAGATGAAGAGAAATACAGAAAGAAGACTAAGAGAAAAACCGCGACAGATAGAGAAGGAAAGATAGAGATACAGCTGGAGGGTTGAGGTTAGACAGTTCAGTGCAGAGGGCTGAATGCACTGAAGTAGCCCCTGGACATAGGGGAGTAAACAGAGGAAAGTGACACCTGTATCTGTCACCTGCTGTTAGGAGACATATGCCCTGCTCCTACCCTACTCTATCATGCAGCATCATGTCCCCCGGGCCATGAGAAAACAGCACCATGGGCGTCCGACCCTAATGTGTGGGCTCTGCCCTTTCCCCACAAAATACCAAAGGTCAGATGTGAGGAGGAAAGGGAACAGTGTGTGCGTGCACGTGTGTGTGTGGTAATAACTCTCAAAGTACTTCCAATATTTACATCTGTGTTGTTATATTGCTTAATTGTGTGTACATTATTTGGCTTAGGTAATTATTTGTTGGTCTGTTATTATAGAAAGAATTTTATGAACAGAATTCCCCATCTAAAGGTTTAAACGAAAACACTTCTGGAAAAGAAAGACCTCAATCAAATAGGACATTGGTTCAACAGCTCCTTTTCTTACTAGAGCCAATGTGTGAGTCAGGGCTGAGATTGATCAGTGGATTTGGAAACTCCCTTTGAAATATGAGGGAAATGCTTTGTTTCCAAGACGCAGGGCATAAAACGCTGACTGTACATAACTCTTCTTAACAGAGAGTAAATCCCAGAAAAACAACTTGGCGCTCTGAGTGGACAGTACATTTCACAGCAGTATGTTTGGAAATAAATCTCAGATCATCAACCATGAAACACTCACAGAACAGGATAGAGAGAAGGAATTTATGGACACCAGGATAGCCAGCTCCTAAGATAAACAAAATGGCCCTGAATAGTATGTTTTATGGTTCAAATGGATGGGTGCCCCCAAGATATTTGACTTTCTATTTGGCTTTGGCTTTACCACATCCACCTCACTCATTTGTGCATTAAGACACTCTCTTTCTAGGTTTCAAGAGCTTTGTCTGGAGTCCAGTTGACAGTTTCTAGATGGGCTCCTTTATATGTTTTGAGATGTGAGGATCTGTGTGTGTATATGTGTGTGTGTTTGGCGCACAAGCATGTCTGCATGCATACATGTCAGTGTCTGTATATGTATGCATAGTATGTGTGTATATGTTTTAATGCCTATTCCTCTAGTTTTCCTTCCCTTCGACTCCAACTGTGAGGGGTGGGATGTTTGAACATGGGCCGGGCTGGCTGGTGGGAGGGTGGCACATGCAGGGTGACAGGGTGACAAGGTGACAGTTCAGCTTTGAAGGGTTCATGCAATATTAATGTCCCAGAAGGAGCATCAGTAGCCTGGCCCCAGGGGTCAGCCAATTAACTGGAGCACACTTCCATTTACAGAGAGGGCCAGGTCTGTACGTAGAATGTGAAGGCTGCTGGCTGCACACTGACCACTTGTCTGACTCAACATGGCTGCCAAGTTCTAACAACATCATGTACCACCTCAACACACATATTCCCAAACCTTATTCTCCCTCTCTCTATTTCTCTCTATCTGCCCTTTTCTCTTTTTCTACGTGTTCTAATCTCACCCTCTTTTTTTATTTTTATGTTTTCATTTGACTTTCTTTTTGTTGGATGACTATTCCTGTTGTCGCCCGACTTGAAAACAGAGTTACACGCAAATCTCTATTTTGATACATTGGCTACAGAAAAACACCAGGAACACGTAGGTACAGTAAAATGTCAAACTGTATCATGTGTGAAATCTGTTGAGTTGAACATACACACACGACAGCTTACATTCAGGGCCTTGGTCATAGCCAGGCTGTCAGGCCAGTCACGCTATGTGGCTGTGTGAAGGGTTGGAAATGAAGCAGCTTTCACTCCACCTCCTCCATAGCCCCTCATACATCATGGTGCTTCCTCCCAGCCGCTACACTCATCCCTGTGGACACACACTAGTCCTGCTCCTAGAGCTGGCTACATGCCATTTATCACTGGAGGCCAGATTCTGCTTGTTCTTTTCAGCTGTGTGTTTTCAGCTGTATTTGTGGTCTCTTAGTTCGTTAGTTCAGAAATCTGCGTCAGTGTTTTCGATGGGCTTGTTTTTTCTTTGCTTTATTTGACTATAGGTCACACTATATAACATTTCACTGTCAAACAGATACACATCCCGCACTTCAAGTCTGTTAATATCAAGTTCATTATTCTGACGTTGGTTCATCTAATGCTCTGTATGATGGACACGAATTAAGATAGCTCGTTATTAACTATCACCTGAAGAGAAATGATGACACATGGAGTTGTCAATGAATAGTCTTCTCTTGACATGGTATTCTTATAACAGTCCTACTTGACAGTCGATACAGTACAGGTCAAATATGTTCATAATGTGGGATTGAGTTGCTTGACATTTCTGGTCCTCCTCTTAATCTTCAATGCACTCATATGATCCCTAATGAATTACGCACAGTCATAATGGTCATTTAGAATGCAGAGCCTGTTTTTAGTACATATAAATTATGCTAATAGTAGCTGGGAAGCTAATTAGAAATTATCTTATTTTAGAGGCCCATAATTGCAAAATTTCAACCAATTTATTTTTTTGCGTGTATTTTGCTAAAACTCATAAAATAAATGTCTGTGTGCTTTAGGTAGCAGGCCATTTGGGATGAGCTTGAGTGAAATGATTGCATATTGTAGAATTAATTGTGCTGTGGACCTGTCCTAAAACTAAAGCAGCTTTTCCAGTAGTTCAGATACTGCTCCCTAGTGAAAGGAGAGATGACTCAATCTCTCTCTCTCTCTCTCCTCTCTCTCTTTCTCTCTCTCTCTCTCTATTTCTTTCATTCTTTCTTTATTTCTCACCCCCCCCCTCCATCCCTCGCTCATACAGTATTTCGCTAGTCTAACATTTCCGTCATACATGTTAATTGCTCCGTCTCATTTGCATTGAAATGATTTCACTCTTTCTTTTCAGGCATTGTCTGGTCCCTCTATTAAGTTCTCATTTTTTATTCCCCCCTTTCAGTGTGTGAGTCTCCCTATTGTGACTGGAGAAGATAGTGCCCAGCCCGGTGACTGATGGCACACGTGTCATTGTTTGATAGCAGACATGAGCAGGGTTAGGAATGGGAAGAACCAGGTGGGCGGGCCAGTCAAGTGCCTGTCTAAAAGAGCTCAGTGGTCATTGAGTCATTGAGCCAATAGTGACTGTGCTAGACAATGATTTTGCACCTGTCCAGGATGTCAGGAGTCAGGACACCCACGCTAAAAGACGTGACGGAAAATGTCCAAGCTTCAGCATCCTGTTAGCATCCTGACCCTCTCACTGACCCTCCAATCACTTTCAGATGGGCAGTTGCTGGCAAACACACACTATATATACAAAAGTATGTGGACACCCCTTCAAATGAGTGGATTCGGCTATTTCAGCCACACCTGTTGCTGGCAGGTGTATAAAATCGAGCACACAGCCATGTAATTTCTATAGACAAACATTGCCAGTATAATGGCCTTACTGAAGAACTCAGTGTCTTTCAATGTGGCACCGTCATAGGATGCCACCTTTTCAACAAGTCAGTTTGTCAAATTTCTATCCTGCTAGAGCTGCTCTGGTCAACTGTAAGTGCTGTTATTGTGAAGTGGAAACATCTAGGAGCAACAACGACTAAGCCGAGAAGTGGTAGGCCACAAAAGCTCACAGAAAGGGACCCCAGAGCGCTGAAGCGCGTAGTGCATAAAAATTGTCTGTCCTCGGTTGCTACACTAACTATTGAGTTCCAAACTGGCTCTGGAAGCAACGTCAGCAAAGTATCAGCAAAGTTCATTGGGATCTTCATGAAATAGGTTTCCATGGACGAGCAGCCGCACACAAGCCTAAGTTCACTATATGAAATGCCAAGCTTCGGCAGGAGTGGTGTAAAGCTCACCGCCATTGGACTCTGGAGCAATGGAAACGTTGGTCCCCACTTTTCTGGGAAGGCTTTTCACTAGATGTTGGAACATTGCTGTGGGAACTTGCTTCCATTCAGTCACAAGAGTATTAGTGAGGTCTGGCACTGATGTTGGGTGATTAGGCCTGGACCTCACTTTGTGCACTTTGTCTCACTTTGTCATGCTGAAACAGGAAAGGGCATTCCCCAAACTGCTGCCACAAAGTTGTAAGCACAGAATTGTTTTGAATGTCATTGTATGCTGTAGCGTTAAGATTTCCCTAAACTGGAACTAAGGGGCCTAGCCCGAACCATGAAAAACAGCCCCAGACCATTATTCCTTCACCATCAAACTTTACAGTTGGCACTATGCATTGGGGCAGGTAGTGTTCTCCTGGCATCCGCCAAACCCAGATTCGTCCGTAGGACTGCCAGATGGTGAAGCGTGACTCATCACTCCAGAGAATGTTTCCACTGCTCCAGAGTCCAATGGCGGCGAGCTTTACACCACTCCAGCCGACGCTTGGCATTGCGCATGAGGTCGGGTGATTGTGCAGGCCAGGTCATCTGATGCAGCACTCCATCATTCTCCTTCTTGGTCAAATAGCCCTTACACAAATTATAGTCCCACTAAGCGCAAACCAGAAGGGATGGCGTATCGCTGCAGAATACTGTGGTAGCCATGCTGGTTAAGTGTGCCTTGAATTCTAAATAAAGCACTGACAGTGTCTCCAGCAAAGCACCATCACACCTCCTCCTCCATGCTTCACGGTGGGAACCACTTATCCAGAGATCATCCGTTCACCTACTCAGCGTCTCACAAAGACACTGCGGTTGGAACCAAAAATCTCAAATTTGGACTTTTCTTCTTATTGGTGTCTTTTAGTAGTGGCTTCTTTGCAGAAATTCAACCATGAAGGCCTGATTCATGCAGTCTCCTCTGAACAGCTGATGTTGAGATGTGTCTGTTATTTGAACTCCGTGAAGCATTTATTTGGGCAGGTAACTCTGGGTCTTCTTTTCCTGTGGCGGTCCTCATGAGAGCCAGTTTCATCATAGCGTTTTATGGTTTTTGCGACTGCAGTTAAAGAAACTAAAAGTTCTTGAAACGTTCCGCATTGGCTGACCTTCATGTCTTAAAGTAATGATGGACTGTTGTTTCTCTTTGATTATTTGAGCTGTTCTTGCCATAATATGGACTTTGGTATTTTACCAAATAGGGCTATCTTCTCTATACCAATCCTACCTTGTCACAACACAAATGATTAGTTCAAACGGGTTAATTGAAATGCATTCCTGGTGACTACCTCATGAAGCTGTTTGAGAGAATGCCACAGCCATTTTAACGTCTTGCCATAGATTTAGGTTATTGTCCTGCTAAAAGGTACATTTGTCTCCCAGTGTCGATTGGAAAGCAGACTGAACCAGGTTTTCCTCTAGGATTTTGCCTGTGCTTAGCTCTATTTCTTTTATTTTTATCCTAAAACACTCCTTGTTCCTTGCCGATGACAAGCATACCCATAACATGAAGAGTGGTACTCAGTGATGTGTTGTGTTGAATTTGCCCCCAAACACAACACTTTTTCAGGACATAAAGTGAATTTATTTGCCAGTTTTTTTGCAGCTTTACTTTAGTGCCTTATTGCAAACAGTATGAATGGTTTGGAATATTTCTATTCTGTACAGGCTTCCTTATTTTCACTCTGTAATTTAGGTTAGTATTGTGGAGTAACTACAATGTTGTTGATCCATCCTCAGTTTTCTCCTATCACAGCATTAAACTCTGTAACTCTTTAAAGCCAACGGTTTCCTTCCTCTCCAGCAACTGAGTTAAGAAGACGCCTGTGTCTTTCTAGTTACTGGGTGTAGTGATACCTCATCCAAAGTGTAATTAATAGCTCCTCCATGCTTTTTTCACCCAATCTACCAATAGGTTTCCTTCTTTGCGAGACATGGGAAAACCTCCCTCGTTGAATCTGTGTTTGAAATTCACTGCTCGACTGAGGGACCTCACAGATAACTAACTATATGTGTGGGGTACAGAGATGAGGTAGTCATCAAAAAATCATGTTAAACACTATTATTGCACACAGAGTGAATCCAACTATTATGTGACTTGTTAAGCATAATTGTACTCTTGAACTTAATTAGGCTTGCCATAACAAAGGGGTTGGACATTATTGATTCAAGACATTTCAGTTTTTCATGTTTAATTAATTGGTAAAAATGTCTAAAAATATTATTCCACTTTGTAGGCCAGTGACACAAAATCACAATTTTATCCATTTAAAATTCTGTCTGTAACACAACAAAATGTGGAAAAAGTCAAGGGATTTGAATATTTACAGTGCATTCGGCAAGTATTCAGACCACTTGACTTTTTCCATATTTTGTTATGTTACAGGCTTGTAATAGAATTGATGTAAAAAATAATTCCCCCTCATCAATTTACACACAATACCCTATAATGACAAAGCAAAAACAGGTTTAAAGAAAAAATTAAATGTTACATTTACACAAGTATTCAGACCCTTTACTCAGTACTTTGTTGAAGCACCTTTGGCAGCGATTACAGCCTCGAGCCTTCTTGGGTATGACGCTCAAGCTACGCAAACCTGTATTCTTCTCTGCAGATCCTCTCAAGCTCTGTCAGATTGGATGGGGAGCGTCGCTGCACAGCTATTTTTACGTCTCTCCAGAGACGGGTTCAAGTCCGGGCTCTGGCTGGGCCACTCAAGGACATTTAGAGACTTGTCCAAAGCCACTCCAGCATTGTCTTGGCTGTGTGCTTAGGAAAGAACAGACACATTTCTCAACATAGAGGTCTTTGATCGTCACTCGGAACTGACCAAGGGGGACCAGAACATCTCATTTCAGAGAGCTCTGGAGGTTGTTCAACAAAAAGGACCCATAACTAAAAGCAGCTTTATCTAACTCTGTGGAGACCGAATGGGCCTCCACTATTATCCAAGCCTGAGATTGGGTTTGGTAATTTGTTAGTATGAATTGAATTAATGATGATAGATACATAGAAAGTTTCTGCTTGTAGATAAATATATTTATTGTGACCCTTGAATGCCATATTGCAGGCTACTAAAGTGTATCTTGGTGTGTGCACGTATGCGCATGTGCTTTCTATATGTGTTTATTGCCCTCTGCAAGAGTATTTAAGTCCATGACTCTTCCTCTAAGTGACCCAATTCTTCTCTCCTCCTGCATCCTTGGCAATCTAATTCTGCCTGTGGTGGGAGGTGGGTGGTGAGTACGGTAGCATATTAGCATTCTGCTGATCAACACTAAGAGAAGCCGGACAATCCACTTAACGAGGGAAAGAGACTGTAGCGCAGCTCCTCAACGGTAGATAACATCAAACAGGTACAGGGAGGTCACAGCATGGGGTGGCCACGGCCAGGCAGCAGTCATTCCGCTGTCGACAAACCACGTAGAGGTTTACGCTACGAAAGAGCTAGAGAACATACACTCCCCTTTCTCCCTCCTTCCTTTAGATGTATTGGTTCAACGTCGTAGCTGTCGGGTCAGACTGATAGGCCTTCGTGAGCACACTGTAAATGAGTAAACAAGCATGTAGGCCTGGGCCATGCGGCCCAGTGCACTAGACTACTGTACCGTCTCACCTTAACTCCTGTCTTTCTAGTCCATCTATCTCCATACGTCTCTCCTCCATGTTCATCATCACTCACTCATCTGTTTTATGACCCCCCCCCCCCAACCCATCTAAACCCTAGATAGATCAGCTAGCCTATCCTGTTGTTCAAATGAGAGGTCTGCTCAAAAAGTGTTGTTGCCATTGCATGAGAATTCAAATCCAATGGGAACAACCTCCTCCAGCTTTCTACAGCATACCCCCGAGATCTACAGGACAGTCAAGTTAATCAAGTGTGTCTTTGTCCCCGCAGCAGCTCAACATTTTAATAGCATTATCACCCCATCATAACAAACACACCATATTCCCTGGCCATTTTATGGCTTTATGGCATCACTACATTGTGGTGTCACAGCCATGTGCATGTTGGCCTTTTATCATGTAGCTTCCTGGCTCCTGCCGGGGCCCTGAGTGTATTCACTGATTGCAGTAATTAAGATATCCGCTGGATGGACTTTAACTGTGACTGGAGCTAATAGGCAACAAATATATAAAAGCTATAAACTAATGGTGTGAGTAATTAAGCAGAGCGGTGTTTAGACGCATGACGAGGCAGCAGCCGGCAGTGGGACACACTGGAGCACAGCAGAAACGTGGTAGTGCGTGTGTGTGTGTATGTGTGTGTCTGTGTGTGTGTGTGTTTGTGCATGTGTGTGGTTGTGTTTTTTTATTTAATGTAGTAATGGTCATATCCAGAGTGTATCAGTGTTTGCATTATGTAATTTACAATACAAAGGGAATAGAAAATATGATTCGATTGCTGGACTGGAAAATGGTGTTTACAAATTGAAGATAGCTAGTCATTTTATATAACACAAAAAGTATAATTCATTCATCAGATTTAAACATACTATTTTTTCCTAAAGCTATACTAACCCAAATGGAAGCTATGCACTAAAACAAACACTTTCAGACGACCTGTTCTGTTTTTATTCAAATAGCGCAGTTCCTTGACACAAAACAGAACAAAAGTTGATCATTCGACAAAGTGAATCTACATGCATTACAGTGTCCTTTGGGGGGGGGGGGGGGTCTCATCTATGGTGGACAAGTTCAGAATTACACATCAAACCAATTCATGAGATGGATTTGTTGTAAGTTCAAGTGTCCATGTTGCATTGAAAAGGTCATGAATGAGGCCGTGTCTCCCTAAAGTTCCACTTGCCTACGGTGCCAATCTGAATACTGATGAGGGCCTCTGATAGATTGATGCATAACAGCCTGTAACATGCATGCAACACCAACTCTTTGCAAAGTCAAATCTTTTGAAAGCGCTGTTGTCTTCATTCCAAAGTAAACCAGCGATAGCTAGTAGTCATGTGTTATGGTTCACCTTCCCGCCACCACCTTTGGATTACCTGGGAGATCTGGGTTGTTGGCTAGTAGGAATAAGGTACAGTTTTCAAGTGGAATTAGTGGGAATTATAGAAAAACATGAATAGTACGATGAACTTGAATAGTGTTATATATGCTTTGTGAAAAGTGAGCGCTAAGACATTTTGTGTGTAACCTTTTCTGTTCAGCACATATAGTATCTGTGTGACAAAAATTTTTTTTTACATCCATGATTTGATAAACAACCACACTATAGAACACATTACATATCTCACTTTTGACCTATCAATACCACTCTGTCACCTTTAGGCCATCCGTTGACCCCCATATCCAATATCTATCTATTAAGTTATTCTGATATCTCCTCTCCCTCCTCTTCCCAAGGCAGTTTTTCCCGATGCATCATGTGTTGCCTTTGGGGTAATCAGGGCAAAGGGAGAAAATATGATGTCCTCGCCCCATTATCAGCTTTGTGAATATTAAAGTGTCTGGCTACATCGCAACGGTTACTTTGATTGCTATGTTAACCTTTGACTACACTATAAGGCAGTCGACTCCACTGTACCCATATTGGAGGCCTGGAATTTAATTCTGAAATGATTCGGGATAATAAGCAAGATGGATAATGTATGCATGAAGGATATTACGTTTGGGCTAAATGCAGTTGGGGCCAGCAGAGCTATTGGAGTTGAATAATGACACTGAGTTATAATCTGTGTGATAGAAATACCCTACTGTCACAGCTAGGAGAGTAACTCTTAAATCAAGCCGAGAAGAGAAGGGAGCGATGGAGGGAATTGAGAGCGAGCCAGGCCAAAGGCGCTCTGCGATGCTCTTTAGCAAAAACTTTCATTAGTGGCTGATGTCCTTTTGTTCCGTGCCACACCTTCCCACTCTCCCCCCTCCTCCACCTCCTTCCCTTCCTCCTCCTTTACACCACACACATCAACACACCATTTCTGATTTCTCACCTAGGTAGCCATTGTGTCAGAGAAGAGAGAAACCCCCTAATTGTACACAAAGACCCTGAGAGGACTTGTCAAGACGGGACATCTCTCATCAATAAATCCACACGGATTAAGATCAACAGGCGATTGGGATGAGGCCCAGGGTTCAACTTGAAGGTCTCTGAGAGGAGACGGATGAAAGGTGGTTCGGTCACAGGTCGAAACCAATTGGAGCACTAGCATACAATTAAAGGTGCAATCTTTGAGCACTGGTATACATTTAAGAAATAAGATTGTGTTTTATGTTTCATTTCTATTTGATCACTTTATGTTACAAAACAGGAAGACAGTTGTGCAATGGTTAAATTGTGTATTATGCTTTATATTTACCAATGTAATAAAAGGATGTGTCAGGGATTAAATAAATAAATAAACAATCAAAACAATTGCTGTTAAAATTGGTCAAATATAATATCAAAGATAGCAGAAGCAAAAATAAATAAATACATACCCATAATGCTTAGCTTGCCTAATAAATCATACTAACGCCATAAGACTCCAGATCGAGACATGCTGCAGAGAGACAGTTTTTAATTAAATCTAAACATCAAACTCATACGTTGTGATTCTGCCGGGAATTTGCATAATAATTTCATATTTTCTTTTGGTTGGGTTGGTAGCCCCTTGTTTAAAGCCTGCTGTTGATTTTTCCGTAACAAATAATTATCATTCCATTGTGGTTAGAGTTGCTGTAAAGAGCAGTCATTGGGTAATCCTATCAAAATAGCGTTGGAGGGGACAGAGAACCAGGAAGCTGTGATTACCTGTAGTTATATTTGTAAGTCGCTCTGGATAAGAGCGTCTGCTAAATGACTTAAATGTAAATGTTAAAATGTTATATCAGAGAAACTAAGCAAACACAACACAATACCCAATACCCACACAATACCCTCTAACATGGTGGGAAAGTGAATTAATAATGTATTGGATTGTTCTCATTGTTTTGTCAAAGGCAAGCTGCATGTTAAAGCCTAAACTATCAAAATGAAATGCAATGAAATTCAAATAGTGAATATTAATCAGATGACAAATTTGATAACTGCTTCGATAACTATGACTGCTCCAACTAGGTGTAAATTATTTCCATAGATAGACCTCCCTATACCAACATAGGCAACCAGTCGGTCCAGCATGGCCCTTGTGTTAACATCCCAGGCTACATACTGATTCCAAAAGGATGATTCCAAGTCGGAATTTCCACCTTTGATTCGCTCTTACTAAAAGTCTCCCACTTTTTCCCCAGTTCCTTTTCTCTCTCTTTCCGTCTCTCACCCTCTTTCCTTTTGTTCTCCTGGAGCCTATTTATCACAGTGTGAAGGTTGAAAGAGATATTATTAATCCTGCAGAATGAAGGCAGGGTTAGCGGCATGGATCGCATTGTGAGAGGGGTAATGATAGGAAGACGTGCTTGGCCAGTGGCCTGTGCTGGCTTGATGAATGGGGAGCAGGGAAAAGTGAGTGGTGCTGGGTGGCTGCCCGCTGGGCCATGCAATTTCCCCCCCATTCTAACACCCACCCACCTGGCATCCCGTCCCCCGTCACTCGTCCTGCCCCAGCACTGGCACCAAGGGTAAAGTGAGGAGAGGAGATACACCCTTCCCTACCTATTAGCTTCCCCTCTCTCGCTCTCGCTCTCTCTCTCTCTCTCTCTCTCCCTCGCTCTCTCTCCCTCTCTCTCTCTCTCTCTCTCCCTCTCTCTCTCTCTCTCTCTCTCCCTCTCGCTCTCTCTCTCTCTCTCTCTCTCTCTCCCTCTCTCTCTCTCTCTCTCTCTCTCTCTCTCTCTCTCTCTCTCTTTCTCTTTCACCCATTTCCTTCTTCCCTTTCTTTCTCCTAACTAATCTCAAACCTTCCTCTTCTCACGAATTTTGAAGCACAGTAATCATAAGATAGCCATGAGAGTTCAGACATTATAGTGTAGTTAACGGTCAGATTATGTCTTGAAGCATTTCCGTAGCATTTCAATGCCATTTGAAAATGATGTGAGTTTTGCATAATATTTACATGTCTGTGATAACTGGTCATTTCTGCTAATTATCAGGACAGTAATGAAAAACTGGGTCTTTACCACAATTGTTTTATTTTTACTTTGTAAAAGTGGACAGATAAAACTGCTTGTTTAAAACGTATTTCAAATGTAGCTGTTAAGATGATATTAAACATGCGTTATTTATGTCACTATTTTTAATTTACCAGTAAAACAGTGTAGACTAGTCGAGCTGTTCTGCTGTTGAGCCACTTGACAAATATCCTTCAGGAGATGACATGATGGTTGAATACACTGGCCATTTAAGTACACTGTCATGCAGTGATGTGCCTTTCTGCAGAAGATGACAGGCCTGACAATGCAACAACCCAATCAAGGCAGCTCTATTACTCTGTCATCTCTCGTAAAGCAGCTCCACTAAAGCAGAGAGAGAGAGAGAGAGGAAAGTAGCAGAGACAAGAGCACTCTAATACTGGAAGAACATTCTCACATTCCCTGAAAATCTACTGGTCTCCACAGTCAATTTATGAACCAGCTTTTTCTGTCTTTACTCCAATGAAAATCGCATGTGCACTTGTTTAACTAGCAATTCTTTTTCATACAAAAATATTCACCCTTGTGATAATCGATGGCGGAATTTGCGTGGGGACTTGTATTTCAACGCAGGCCTTTTATAATCGAATAAATAGTTACAATTAGTAAATCACCACATCTGACTGTGAGAGAAAATGCCATTATTAGAGAACAATTAGCAATCGACTCAGACTCACCAAAAAGATTATTCGACCCATTGCCTCCGTCCCTGTCTTGAAACAATAAGAAAGCAATAACAGGCATAGACCTAATATCCCTCTATATCTCATTATAGTGTTATCGTCTGACAGGTCTAATTGAAAAACATTTATTAGAGCAATGGGGGGGTGTTTCATTCAATCACAAACGCCCACGAGGAGGGAAAATAGCAGGCTAACAAACCAGAGTCCAGAGGGCTTATAGGAAGAAATGTATAGATCAAGATAGTAGGAAACATATAGATCAAACATCTAGATTTAGGTTCCGGGAATCAGCTGGAGGTCCCAGTGGACAGCTGGACGATGCGTGCCCACTGCTCAAAACCTCTGAGCCCTGGTCCGTGGTCAACGTTTGTCTTGGGAACGCTTTTTTGGAAGGGGATTTCTTCTGTAGCCGTTGCCCCTTCATCTTTACATTCTGCTGTACGCTGCGTCGTCCAGGGAGATGGTCCCATACTAAGATGGTTGTCATTGTGCTTTAGGAATTCTATGAGGAACTCATTATTATTTTACCGGCCTGTCACATCTCACTGGGCACACTATGTCATTTCAACGTGGATAATTGGGTAATATTTGGTTGATAGGTTAATCAATGAGATCAAATCAAATCCAATTTTATTCATCACATGCTTCGTAAACAAAAGGTGTAGACTAACAGTGAAATGCTTACTTACAAGCCCTTCCCAACAATGAGGAGAGAAACAATATAGAAACATAATAGTAAAGTAAAACGTAATAATTAAAGTCATAATAAATACACAATGAGTAGCTTGGCTATACACACGGGTCACCAGTACTGAGTCGATGTGCAGGGGTACAAGGTCATTGAGGTAGATATGTACATATGAAGTGACTAGGCAACAGGATAGATAATAAACAGTAGCAGCAGTGTATGTGATGAGTCAGGGTCCTGTTGGTTCCAGACTTGGTGCATCGGTACCGCTTGCCATGCGGTAGGAGAGAGGACAGTACAAGACTTACGTGGCTGGAGCCTTCCTCCGACACCGCCTGGTATAGAGATCCTGGATGGCAGGGAGATTATCATGTTCACCCACTTAAAAACACAGCCTAAATGTTTCTGAATTTCCAATGAACCATCACTATGCATTCAACCATCTAAAAGCACAACCACATTCCAATGAAAAAACAATGTCTGATTTTTTGGTTTAGTTGTCACCCAAATGTCTATCACTGTGTTTTCAACCACTAAAAAGCACAGTAGAGTTCAAATGGGGAAAACAATGTCAGATATTTAGTTTTTTTATACAACAGATTAATATGTTACTTATCACTGTAGCATAATAGCAGAACTAAATGACCTGGATTGCAGTTGAGATTACATTCAAAGTACATGGTGCGAGTGATCAATGCAGTTTGATATTCTGACCAGATTATTATAGCGATAGTGAAGATCTCCACAGACCTGCGACGACTTATGCATGCTATCAACATGCATTTAAGATGACTTAAGACATTTATAATTACAGTAACCTCAAAATGTGGCTATAGATGTGTTACTCATTTTAAGGTTAAATGTTACATTAGTTAGCCTTAACTTTAGGCTTTTGACTGTATTACAAAAGTAATGTTGAATTGTGTTTGGTTGACAATGGAGCCAAATATGAGTGTTTATGCATCTACTGCTTGCATAGTTCCATCTGAGCAACTGGCTTATACCCATTCTTAAACTTTTATTTCTGGTTGAGATGTAGACGTGAATCCATCATACCATTTGTTAACTTGAGAACAAGGCTATTTCTTGTATTTCAAAAGTGATATTGAATATTGTTTGGATGTCAATGCAACCAAATATCAACATTTGAAGGAGATGTACCTTCTGCTTGGATAGTTCCATTTGTGCCACAAAGTCTGACTTTAATTCCAGTTTGTCTACAAATTAATAGTTGATATGTTGAATTCACGTCTCCATCTCAACCAAAAATCGAAGTTAAAGCTCAAATCAAATCAAACTTTAAATGCACGTTGAACAAAGCTTGATTTAGTCCTATTCTTAAGATATATGCAGTACCAGTCAAAAGTGTGGACACACCTACTCATACAAGGTAGAAAATAGTTCAAACAAAGAAAAACCCATGAATGAGTAGGTGTGTCCAAACATTTGACTGTTACTGTATATATACAGTTGAAGTCAGAAGTTTACATACACTTAGGTTGGAGTCATTAAGACTCGTGTCTCAACCACTCCACAAATTTCTTGTTAACTGTCACGAGTCCGACCGAGGGTGTTTCCCCTTCCCGGGCGGGTGGCGCTTGGCGGTCGTAGTCACCGGCCTATTAGCTGCCACTGATTGTTTTTCCTCCCCCTCCTTGTATGTTTAGTGGTAGCACCTGTTCATGTTTAATTAGTTTGTCTTTATTAGACAGCCGGCCCGCCTGGTTGTTGTGCGGGATTATTTCTATGTAACCTTCGGCTCTGTTGTAGAGGTACGTGTTAGTGCCTAGTCGTGATTTTTTCCATCGTACTTTTTGATTCCCTGTGGTTGGGAACGTAACTTTTGTGAGCACCCTGTGGTGCGTTGGTGCTATTAAAAGACGCACAGCATTGAACTCTGTCTCCTGCATTTGACTCCACACCCACGACACCCGGAGCATTACATTAACAAACTATAGTTTTGGCAAGTCGGTTAGGACATCTACTTTGTGAATGACACAAGTCACTTTTCCAACAATTGTTTACAGACAGATTATTTCACTTATAATTTACTGTATCACAATTCCAGTGGGTCAGAAGTTTACATAGACTAAGTTGACTGTGCCTTTAAACAGCTTGGAAAATTCCAGAAAATTATGCTTTAGAAGCTTCTGATAAGCTAATTGACATTATTTTAGTCAATTGGAGGTGTACCTGTGGATGCCTTTCAAGGCCTACCTTCAAACTCAGTGCCTTTTTGCTTGACATCATGGGAAAATCAAAAGAAATCAGCCAAGTCTGGTTCATCTGTACAAACAATAGTACACAAGTATAAACACCATGGGACCATGCAGCCGTCATACTTTCAGGAAGAAGACGCGTTCTGTCTCCTAGAGATGAACAAACATCAATTTTGAACTCTAAATAGATGGCATCATGAGGACAGAAAATTATGTGGATATATTGAAGCAACATCTCAAGACATCAGTCAGGAAGTTATGGCTTGGTTACAAATGGGTCTTCCAAATGGACAATGACCCCAAGCATACTTCTAAAGTTGTGACAAAATGGCTTAAGGTCAACAAAGTCAAGGTATTGGAGTGGCCGTCACAAAGCCCTGACCTCAAGCCCAGAGAAAATTTGTGAGCAGAACTGAAAAAGCGTGTGCGAACAAGGAGGCCTACAAACCTGGCTCAGTTACACCAGCTCTGTCAGGAGGAATGGGCCAAAATTCACCCAACTTTATGTGGGAAGCTTGTGGAAGGCTACCCAAAATGTTTGACCCAAGTTAAACCGTTTAAAGGCAATGCTACCAAATACTAATTGAGTGTATGTAAACTTCTGACCTACTGGGAATGTGATGAAAGAAATAAAAGCTGAAATAAATCATTCTCTCTGCTACTATTCTTGAAATAAAGTGGTGATCCTAACTGACGTAAGACAGGGAATTTTTATTAGGATTAAATGTCAGGAATTTTGAAAAACTGAGTTTAAATGTACTTGGCTAAGGTGTATGTAAACTTCTGACTTGAACTGTATATTCATTTGAAAACAACTGGGATTAAAGCCAGACTAAGTCAGTGGCACAGAGCAGAAGCAGAAGATACAAATCTCGATATTTGGTTGCGTTGACCACCAAACACAATTCAATATCACTAAATATCATAACATTTGAAATCAACCAGAGCTTGAAAGCCTGGGCCTATGTATTGCCTTTTTAAAAATTGAATCCTGGGTTGAATTAAAACAATCTGCTTTGATGACTTAGAAAATGCCATATACTGTAGTTCTAAATCACATCAGTGATGATATATGAACGATAGAGTATGGTCACATTTAATTTGTTCTGTTCAACCTAGCCTTTGGAATGGCTTTGATAGCAACAGTAAATCTGTTTAGCTGTTCAGGGAGATCTCACAACAATCCTTCTCATGATAGCATATTGGTAATAGTCAGTGACAAGTATCATAGCAAAGCAGGCTGGGCTTGGTTAAATCACTGAATGGGAGACCAAAGGTTAGCTGCAGATATAGAAATTCTCCAATAGGAGGTGCTGCTCAGCCTATATATTTATTTATCATTGGAATGTGATACAAAACGAGGCAATGGTGTGCTACAGGACCATGCAGACGCCTCCGAGTGGTCAGGGAGGCTGTTTGGAGTGTTTATCCGACTGGATAAAACATGTAAAAAAGTGACCCCCCCCCCCACTTCAAAACCAAAGTTGCGCCCCTGGGCTCATGTACATGTATTGGAGTATCATCTTACTTAATTAAGAAGCCATACATCTTTCCATTCCCTCTAATACCAATAGCATTGTGCTTTTTAACTAACTGGAGCTTTATAATTATTTTGAGGAATTAGGCTGCCCAGGAACTTATGGTGTCATTGTATTTTTTCCCGACCTGCCTTCCATCACGGTAAGAGCGCTAAGTGGCTGCCCATCTCATTAAAGAAGCTATACCTCAGCATCAGCAGCAGGTTACTTTATGCACTGAATATCAGTCACCTTGTCCATGAACACGTCTCGCTCTGCCTGTGACTTTTCCCTGAGCCCAAGATCTCAACCACCTTGTTTGAACGATGTTGACATCCTGGGAAGGGAATCGTCCACTGTGATCTCTCCTAACAAGCATCTCCATGTCAAATTAAAGGGAAGCCATGAGACTAAAAAATAACTTGTGAATGTGTGGCCTCTGATCACAGAAAACAAGGCCTTTATTTGATCCAGTTTCAAAGGCAACAATAACCCCCCCCCCAAAAGGAAATAGAGAATAACATTGATGAAATGCACCTGGCAATCATTTCACCCAATGTTCCATATTCTAATTGTGCCCTGATACTTTTTTTTCTCAACTCTAGAATTTCTTGAGATTAGCAATGTATATCTTCTAACCATATTATGTGGGTGGGTGGGTCTCCAGAACTGAAGGGAAAAGTATGTTCAACGACTGTTCTCCTCTGCACCTGTTCACTTACAGTACGTACTAAATTAGGCTACCACTCCACGTATCACATGTATGATGGCAGGCATGCAGACAGGCTTCCCATGTACAGAACCCGCCCAGTGTCTGGCAGTTGTGGTGGCGGTGTGCGGCAGTGTGTGTTGCAGGACAGGACAGCAGTGACAGTGCATGGCTACTGCTGGTTATGTGGCCCCTGCCCCCAGGCACAGACTGGCCCCCCTCTTTCCCTCCAGACTCCAGTGTGTGATAGTGGGGCCTGCACTCTGTGCTCTCAGTGTATGAATTTGACGGTAGGCTTTGCAAGGTTGTCAGAACATTAGAGGTGCTAATGGAAAAGCTCCCCCCATTCAGATGTGAGCAGCATTACTTGTGCCTGTCACAGTCCGCTGGTCACTAAACTAATGGAGCAGCCAGAGAGAGAGAGAGAGGGGGGGGGGACAAGGAAGAAAGGGGAAAGGAACAAGAGTCTCTAAATAAATAAGTAAATGTGCGAGAAAATGTTCAGTGTATACGTAAGTTAAAATACATCGTTTTTTCCACTTATCTTCTTGTACAAATATTATGACTGATTGGTGGAGGTCGATGTACACACCCGTGCAGAAATCATTGACTTCATAACTTTTCATGAAATAAAACCCAGTGTGTTTACGCAGTGTGTGTCAGTACGCTGACTGCGTAGCACACCATTAAATCTGCCGCTGTCGGCCATTCACCTATGCGATAGACAGGCACTTCAGAAAATCTGTCTTTGTCAGACATGATAGGATGCCGAAAAGTTACTTTTCACGAAAGCGTCGGTGAAGTCCGAACGACTTGAGCTAGAAACTATTTGGATCCCATTATCCCATTAGACTCCTACAAACACAGACATGTTTTTCTCTACGACCCCCACAAGCTTCACAAGAGTCGTTTGAAGGAAACTTGGTACTGGTTGGTAAAAATGAACAAAAGTGAATAAGGGGTAGTGTGGGTAATGTGCCAAAAACTAAGGGGTTAAATATGGGTCTAAATATACAACATACATATTTTTTCGGAGCTTTCGTATGTCTCTCAGATATATGACGGACACTTCAAAACAAACGTTGTTTTGAACGATCTGTTTTGCCATGCATGAATGTGTTATTGAATGCGTTTCTATGAGCTAATAGCAGTGAGGCCAAATTCATCAAATAAACAATAATACAACATGTTTTATACCTACAGGGGTAAAAATCAAATAGCTGAACGATCCATGGTATGACCATCTTGAAACAATTCAATATGTTAGCTTAGTCAAAATGTATGTAAACGTATGTAGTAGAATGTATAAGTTAAAATACATCGTTTTTTCCACTAATCTTTTTTGTAAAAACATTATGATTTTATAAGCACATATTACAGACATCACCATTTTTATAACCTGATAGTAGAAGAAACTTACGGTTTACTGTATCAATCTGTACATGAGTTTCCCCCACTAGTCTTGTTTGCTGTTTGTTGTACACAAAAGATCACTGTAGTCATGGTGACTGCCTCTCTCCCTCATCCTCTCTGTTCCCCCTCTACTGGCATTGGCAAGAGAGACAGCTGTGTCCTTTTCTCTCCTTTATTAGACTCCTCCACTCACCCCTCTACTCCAGCCTCAGCCTTAACTGCAAAACTCTGTCTAAACAAACCCAGTCAGCGACAGGAATCAAACTGTACCGCAAAACAACACAATACTTCAAGAATTCCTCACATGTAACGGATGGTCATCAGAACACTCCCACACTCACCAGTTTCGACTGAACTGGCCCCCGGCCGTCACACTGGTAAAGCTACAGGCTCAGCCAGCGAGGGGCTTGTGTTGTGCCAGCCCTGCCTCTACAGCAACAAGCAAACAGAATCTGAGCAGTGAAAAGCCTCTCTCTGTGTCACTCTGACAATTGCTTTATTGCGCCTTATCGAGGAGCTAGAAACTGTGTTGCATGACATCTCACAGTAAGCTGAATAGATATGCCAATTCATTTTGCAGCCGGCGATTTGACAAGCTAGACTGCCCCTCTTGAAAGGCATCATTCAAGCGCGCCACTGTTGCTACGGCTTCTCGCGCTCTCTCCTTACCTCCCTCCTTTCGCCTGCTCTCCTCTCTCTCCATCTCCTTTTCCCGTGCAATCTGTAAGCCCTCGCCTCTTAAAATTGAAAGACCCAGCCGGCAACAAAAAGCAAGAAAAGAATGAGGGAAAAACCTGCCTGCCCTCACCCCCCTTTCTCCAGAAAAAGATTTAAGTATTGAAAATCTAAAATGATAAGAGGGGGAATGTGGGTCTGCAGGAGATAACATTGTGGATATTAGAGTGGGAATGGAAAGGGGAACAGGGAGGAAAAAAGCTATAAAGAGATTGGTGCCATAAGCTCCAGGTTGAGGAGATGACACTGCCACTAATACGAGTGTTTAAATATTTGATGCTCTGGGATAAAGGAGGATCGCCTTTTAATGGAATTGAGTGTCTGGAAGAGAATCTATTACGGAAAATCTGGTGTGATTTGACAGTGGCAGAGAGGCAGAGGGAGCAAGAGAGAGAGCGAGAGAGAGAAAGAGAGAGAGGGAGGAGACATGCCTTGTGTGTTATTCTTCAGTTGTTCCTTCCTGCAATCTCCTTTCCCCCTCTTCACTTGAATGTTTTTTTGCCTTGCTTCAGTAAACGCTGATTATTACGTCTCTGGCAATGGAGGCTGTTGGGGAAAGGAAAGGGGGAGTGGAATAGGGAGAGAAAGGAACATTTATTGTACCAGAAATACTAGCAAGACAGTACATCTTTCTGTCAAGGGTTCTGATCATGTACCCTTGGGCAAGTGACTGTACTTTTTCTCAGCATATTGTTTTTTATTGTAAAGCTACGAGATTTGGAGTTCAAAAACTGTCAGATGAATTAAGAACTTTAACAAAATATTTGCATGAACAAATTCAATGGGTTTGAAATACCAGATGATTCTAACAAAAACGATCTCTGTTCTCTACTTCATACTTTTTCTATAATTTTCCTCAAAACTCGATGACACATCTTAATATTATTTGACAGCAAACAAAACCGTGTATTTCACTTCTCACCCTAGGCAGATTGGAGGCATGGCCAGTCCCTGTGTTAGTGTGTAAGATTGATTCATGTGCAGGGTCCACTCTTACCTCCCTGAAATGAGGCCACCGTGTCAGAGATTGCAGGTGTTACCTTAGCCAAACAGTCATGGCTCGTACAGGGTCAGAGTTGACTGCTACCATTGACTCCAATTTATCCCTGCTCCACGTCAATGTGAGCTCTCTCAGACAAAGTCCTGGGCTGTTGCTGCTCTTTAGCCACTGGAAACAGTTTGCTCAATGGAGCTATAGGCCCAGGTCACAAACAACTTACCAACCTGACATGGAGAGAGAACTTTTTTTTTTTGTGGTTCTACTGTGGTCAATCCAATGCTGCAACAGTCTGTAATAGTCTGCAAGGAGTAAGAGGTGTCGAGGGTTCATTTATGTCCTTGACATTTGTGATATGAATGGAATTTGTGATGACTGCATTAGAATATTAACATGAACAATTAGCAGGTTGGCATTTATTATCATGAATCTTCCCTGGGGGCAGCTCTGCAAACTGGTCACTAGCTGGCACAGCCAAAAAGTCATCAAATCTGATTTTCAACCTAACACTAACCTCAACCATACTGCTAACCCTAATGCCTGACCATAACCTTAAAATTAAGACCAAAATGCAAATGTTTGTTTTAATCATTTTTTTGTTTTTTGTTGATTTTGCAGCTGGCCCATCTAGCGGAAGCCTAACAGTTCTACCTGCAGGGCAAGATGATACAAAAGTAACAATTATACAAAAAAACAAGTACTGTACCAAGTGTCTCAAGTGTAAGAATTTCAGGAAGACAGGCTGTGAAACATAACATATCAATAAGACCTAGACATTTAGTCACAGAAAGGGGTCTATTTTACGTTTCCCTCTGAGCAGTGTGTATGTAGCTAATGGTTTAAAGAGCAGTGGAGGCCATGATAAGAACAGTTAACACTGGGTTGCAGGCCAGACAGGCTCAATGTGCCAGTTGAGTGAGTGTGCAATTATACCCTCACACACACACACTCTCCATAATGCATCCTGTGAGTGTGGTCCTGATGTGAGATTAGGGTGCGGAGGGGGTAAGGATCAGGCCCCCACAGCCAGTTGTGGGTCCTCACTAGACACTGATGTTGTGTTTCATGTCGCCACACTGTCTTGTCACATTTCCTTCTTTTCTGCGAGGCGCGTGGCGGCTGTGTGACGGTGGTGTGATGACCCCCACACGGTCTGACATGTAAGTGGCCTCGTCTCCAGCAGATCGATGGTAGCTGGCACTTCCTTCCACCAGTCCAGGAAAAAACAATTAAAACCCATCGATCCTGTAGCGGCCCCCTCAATGAATATGCAAGAGGCTCTCCTTGACCTTCAAAGCCAAGGAAAGCCACGTGACTTCACGTGACTTCATTCTTCATGTTACGGCCACTACTAGCTTTCGGGTCCCATCAAGCCATCGTCTCCCCCCATCATCAGTATTTACATTTTTTTTTACAGCTATGTGTGGATTTTTTAAAGCTCAGTACTAAATCTTGTTGTTGCTACTGCATGCAGAGGCTCGTCATTTATATTGTGTTCCTTTGTCATGTTGACAGCGTACATGGAGTAATGTGCTCCTCTTGCGTGCAACGCTTGCCATTGGTGTCTGCTTTGATTGCAGACAACATGCTAATTGTTGCTGGGCTAAGTTCACATCGACATCGGAGATGTGAGTGAACTGTTAAAGGACACTGCTATTCAGCTGGCTGGAGGGGAAATGTAGAACACTGAGCTTCAGTTTGATGAAAATCTCAAATATGATGTTAAATCATCAATAGAATAATGTGCAATCATTAGGCTTTCTATTTCAAATAATTTTCCCAATTTCAACTGTGGCATAAAATGATATACTAACATTTGAATAATGCATGAATTCCTCTGCCATTTCATATGTATGCCTATATCTACATTCAGATTGATTGATTTTGTCAATACATGCCACTGGTATCCTCCTGTGATGTATGTTTAAGGCCATTAACTCAGGAGAGAGAGAGAGAGACAAAATGTAACAAATATAAAACAATTAGTGTCATTTCCCCAAATTTGAAAATATTGAGGGTTTCAAAGATCTCTCTGATGAGGATAGGCTACCCTTCCTGTTGGGGGAGGATGCAGAGAGCTGTGGGTTAGTAGCACACTACATTGTTGCCTGCCATAAGATGAGGGACAGTGTCTGACAGACCAACCAACCTGCACATGTCCTCTACTGTATGCTTATTGTTATTGTTCAATGTATGGTTATTTTGACCCCTGGTTATAATTTTCTAAATCTCCAAAGTAAGCTTTGACAATATGTACATTGTTATTACAATTGAATTAAGAATTGAATTAAGAGAGAGAGAGTGAGAGAGCAAGAGAGAGAGAGAGAGAGAGAGAAACAGAGAGAGAAGCAAGAGAGAGAGACAAGATTGAGAAAGAGATAGCGAGAGAAGAGAGATACAGAGAAAGGGATAGCTGGAGAGAGAGACGAGAGAGAGAGCGAGAGAAAGAGAAACGACAGAGAGAGAAAGAGATGAGATAGAGAGAGAAGAGAGATACAGAGAAAGAGTGAGAGATAGAGAGAGAGAAATAGAGAGATCGAGAGAGAAATATATATAGAGAGAAATAGGGAGACAGAGAAAAGAGAGAGAAAGAGAGAAAGAAACAAGAGACACAGAGAGAGAACACTGCTCTACGGTCATCCTCTATGGACTCCTGAGAGGATCCTGAAGACTTGTTTATCAGTGGAGGTGGAATTAATCACTGGACAACAAGGACCGCATGGTGATTGGATGTGAGGAGGGTTGGGGAGAGACTCTGCTTGTGTTGCCTGCCCATACTGTGTTATTTAGTTACTGATGGCATGTGAGTGGGGATACACTTCACTTGTGCTGCCCATGCTGTGGTAGTTAGTTAGTGATGGCGTGTGTAGAATTGGCACTCCTTGCTTAGGTTAACTGACTGAGTGACTGAGTCACCATGGTGGTGCCAGACAGGGACAGGGACAGACTAGCCTCCCCCTCGCTAAGCCAAAGTGTCAGGGCGTCCTCTCAACCGGCGCATCCATCCATCTGCTGGCATGTGAAGAGACGTGCTGCAGCTGTTTGGCGAGAGAGAGAGAGAGAGAGAGAGAGAGTGTGTGAGAGAGAGAGAGACAGAGACAGAGACAGAGAGATGCTCAAGCTGCCATTTTTCAGGTTTTCTTAGCATCTCTTCAGCATGGTTACTCTCAGTCCATCCATTGTGTCGGGCAGCTATGTCAGTGGATGGGAGGTGGAGGGAGAGAGGGAGGGATGGAAAGAAGAAGGGAGGGAGAGAGGGAGGGAGGGCGTGCCGTGGGGACAGTAATAGAGAGCGACTGCAGTCACACTCTGGTGGATGGTCAATGAGGGTGCTGTCTACACGCCAACACTAATCTGTGTTTATTGGGCCCTGACCGCAGACCGGGGCCTCTGGAAATATTGGTGCACCCTTTTTGCTCTTGATTGACACCGGGCTAAAATGAAATTCTTTTGTGTTTCTGGATAGGTTTTTTTGCTGCCCCAGATGTGGTTTCTGGTGTGTTTTCATGGTTTCGTTCAACGTCTTGGTTGGGTTCCTGATGGTTGCTGTCATTGCAGGTTTGGTCCAGGTGGGCTACAGGGTCCGGTGGTTTCCTTTATGTCTGAAGAGATTGATAAATGATTGGAGGTTGATTGATAGAGGGATCAATAATTACTGTTTGGCACACCTATATGACAAGCTGTCTGTAAATGTGCAATATTTTAGGCCCTAGTTCTGGACAGCATGATATTTTACTGTAGGTGACTCTCAGATTAGAAATCATTTGTGTATTTTACTTTTAGGCTTGGAGAATGAAGAGAAAGATAAAGAGCGAGAGAGAGCAGAAAGATAGAGCAATATCATTATTCTTGAATACATCACTTTCTTTTGATTGAGGGAGCAGAGTCAAATTACTCTCACAGATAGAACAATGAGACATATATTTCACTGGATGTATAAATGTGAAGCATTTGCGTGGCGTTTCCACTCACTACCATATTTGGTAGTGAGAGGAAGCCCAGTGGCCGGCAGTGGGACAAGATGGTGTGAGATGGATTTGCCGATATTCTGCACATTTTCTCATCGATTAAACATTTGATCGCAAAACAGTTTTCTGTTCCCAAAACTAGAATCTGTCACAAACAGATTGGACAAAGTTTTTTAGACTTTATCTTTTACTATTTAATTTTTTGTTTTTGTTTATGAGTGCAAAGGTAAATTTAGTTATTGCACACACACACTTCAAAGAGTAGGCGTTCCCAAACGGGAATATGCAAATGTATGCTAGACTGCGCCAATAGGACCTCGCTAGCTCGTGCTTGGCTCTGCCTACCTCCACAGGGGTGGCTGGGGAGTTGTTTGATTATCCTTCTTGACTGGAAAAGCAAAAAAAGTAACAAAGCAAAGATTTTTATCGCTAAACCAAGATAGACCACAGCCTGTCGTTTCAAATGAGAACAAATGAGTCATAGTTGGCAGAATAAGCAAGGAGGTAGGCAGAGCCAAGCACGAGCTAGCGAGGTCCTATTGGCGTGGTCTCACATATATTTGCATATTTCCGTTAGGGAACACCTACTCTGTGAAGTGCACATGTGCACCCAATACTTGTGATGTGACTACTATGGAGCTACAGAGGAAAGAGTCTGAGAGAGTCTATACATTGGCCCGGACATGGCACGGAGGGAGAGCGCACTGTTGGTCTCTCAACTCACCGACACGTCTAATTCATGTCAAATGGCGTCTGAGGTCTAACAAGGGCGCCCATCACAACATAGTCCTGGCCCTGGCGACAGTCATACAGACTGTTCCACTTTTAAAGGCGACTCGGGAGTGACGCTGTAAACACTAGCAGGCATAATCGATGCAGGCCAATGCTCATTGTGAGGCAATTTGGTCTCAAGTGCCATAGGTCAGCCCATTCGTATTCCTTACCACAGCCGGCTGAGCCTGGAGTGCCGCACCTTTCAAAATCGGTGGAAATGTACACATATTGAACACATCACACAAATAGTTTCCCCAAAGATGTGGATTTCCATGTGGAATTCTCTCTACGCCTCTGCTCTCTAGGCAAAGTTGAATGTTCATATGTTACCTGCTCTGACTATGTCATCAATTTCTGTTTGGCTCTTATGCCAAATGCTGTTTCGTGCGCCTTTTTTTTATACTGGTGGTTACGAAAATACAAAGAAATACTCAAACTTATTAAGTCAGTATTACTTAGTCTTGTGCAAGTTGCAATACACACTAGTCAAATACACTACCAACTCCGTGGCCTTGCGGAGTCCTTCGTGAGATTGAATGGTTAAATAGCCATCACTAGCACATTAGGCCCTGCTGCCTATATACATAGACTTGAAATCACCGGCCACTTTAATAAATGGAACACTAGTCACTTTAATACTGTGTACACATTCTGCATTACTCATCTCATATGTTCTATTCTATTCTACTGTATCTTCATCTATGCCGCTCTGATATTGCATGTCCATATATTTATATATTCTTAATTCAATCCCTTTACTTAGATTTGTGTGTATTGTGAGTATTGTTGTGAAATTGTTAGATGTAACTGCACTGTTGGAGCTAGAAACACAATAATTTTGCTACAGCTGCAATAACATCTGCTAAACACGTGTAGGTGACCGATACAATTTGATTTGATTTGATTTGAGGGTGCAATCCCCAGCTGAGTCATATGAAAGATTCTGAAGATGGGACCTGATGCCCCTCTTGGCATTAAGGATATGAATTGTGGTTAAGGCCCTGCAATAGACTAGGGTAGAGCCAGGTCTGGACCACAGTTGAATTAATAGGTTTAACAATGTAGACCACCAATTTCCTTTACCTACAGTATGGTGAATACAAATTGTTCACATATCCTCGCTATCTTTCTTTCATTATTTCTTAATGTCTCATCTCTTATCCCAAACATGTGGAACTATCCATTTTCAGTGCTAAACGGTCCTGTTTCAGTCCTCTGTTCTTCCCCCAGAGTGCTACTAGACAGGCAGAGGGCCACATCTGGACAACAGTGGTAGACGTCTCTGTTCCTCCCACAGTCCAGAGCAGGAGCAGCTGAGCCACTGGGAGAAGCCATCATCACCACAGACCCAGCTGGGGACTCCATTTGGTGCTAACCAGATGTGTGAAGTCATCATCTGACCTCTGACCTCTAACACTGACCCCTCCTCCTCACTGCATCAGGTGTGCTGTCAGTACATAGACAGAGGCATCAAGGACAGATACTTGAACAGATAATGAGCAGATGCAAACACAGGATAAAATAACCTGGCCCTATTCAGAATTGTGCATTAGGTGATGAAAGATACTGTAGAATATTATAGAAAACATACCACAGCCAGCCGTTGTATCCTGTTGCACAGTGTCAGACTCTCATAAAAAAATAGTTGTTTAAATAAAATGGACATATTCCACTAACAGCATCCAGAAGTTGTTATTTTTCCATGCCAACCATACTGAGCTTGCCCCATAATCAATAGGTTTACATGAGGATGCAGTTTAAGCATATCATTTGACATTTATTTAATACATACAGACATATACCATCTTCACTGTTACTACAGTAATGTTTATCCTTATTGACAACCGGGCTGATTGGATTATCACTCTCCCCACCCCCCCTGCCAGTGGCCTATGATCATTCACCTCCTGTCAGTCAACTGAACTAATGTATCTTGACTAGCTCATTGATTCCTAGCTATCTGAAAATAATCCCTGAGCAATTAAGCAATTAAGCAATTTCCCTGTTAACTAAATATCAAACGAATTGGCCAATTGCCTGTAGTAAACTGGATTATGTGCCCATTTTGTGTCCCAAATTGCGCCCTATTCCCTATATGGTGCACTATTTTATAGCACCCTGTTCCCTATATGGTGCACTATTTTATAGCACCCTGTTCCCTATATGGTGCACTATTTTATAGCACCCTGTTCCCTATATAGTGCACTATTTTATAGCACCCTGTTCCCTATATAGTGCACTATTTTATAGCACCCTGTTCCATATATAGTGCACTATTTTATAGAACCCTGTTCCCTATATAGTGCACTATTTTATAGCACCCTGTTCCCTATATAGTGCACTATTTTATAGCACCCTGTTCCATATATAGTACACTATTTTATAGCACCCTGTTCCCTATATAGTGCACTATTTTATAGCACCCTGTTCCCTATATAGTGCACTATTTTATAGCACCCTGTTCCCTATATAGTGCACTATTTTATAGCACCCTGTTCCTTATATAGTGCACTATTTTATAACACCCTGTTCCCTATATAGTGCACTATTTTATAGAACCCTGTTCCCTATATGGTGCACTATTTTATAGCACCCTGTTCCCTATATAGTGCACTATTTTATAGCACCCTGTTCCCTATATAGTGCACTATTTTATAGCACCCTGTTCCATATATAGTGCACTATTTTATAGCACCCTGTTCCCTATATAGTGCACTATTTTATAGCACCCTGTTCCCTATATAGTGCACTATTTTATAGAACCCTGTTCCTTATATAGTGCACTATTTTATAGCACCCTGTTCCTTATATAGTGCATTATTTAATAGAACCCTGTTCCCTATATAGTGCACTATTTTATAGAACCCTGTTCCTTATATAGTGCACTATTTTATAGCACCCTGTTCCTTATATAGTGCATTATTTAATAGAACCCTGTTCCCTATATAGTGCACTATTTTATAGAACCCTGTTCCTTATATAGTGCACTATTTTATAGCACCCTGTTCCCTATATAGTGCACTATTTTATAGCACCCTGTTCCATATATAGTGCACTATTTTATAGCACCCTGTTCCCTATATAGTGCACTATTTTATAGAACCCTGTTCCTTATATAGTGCACTATTTTATAGCACCCTGTTCCTTATATAGTGCATTATTTAATAGAACCCTGTTCCATATATAGTGCACTATTTTATAGAACCCTGTTCCGTATATGGTGCACAATTTTATAGCACCCTGTTCCCTATATAGTGCACTATTTTATAGCACCCTGTTCCCTATATAGTGCACTATTTTATAGCACCCTGTTCCATATATATTGCACTATTTTATAGAACCCTGTTCCCTATATAGTGCATTATTTAATAGAACCCTGTTCCATATATAGTGCACTATTTTATAGAACCCTGTTCCGTATATGGTGCACTATTTTATAGCACCCTGTTCCCTATATAGTGCACTATTTTATAGCACCCTGTTCCCTATATAGTGCACTATTTTATAGCACCCTGTTCCATATATATTGCACTATTTTATAGAACCCTGTTCCATATTGTCACGCCCTGGTCTATGTATTTTGTGTTTTTCTTCATGTATTGGGTCAGGCCAGGGTGTGGCATGGAGTTTTTGTATTGTGGTGTGTTTTGTCTGGGGGTTTTGGTGTGTATGTTAGTGGGATTGTAGCTTAGTAGGGTGTTCTAGGAAAGTCTATGGCTGTCTGGAGTGGTTCTCAATCAGAGGCAGGTGGTTATCGTTGTCTCTGATTGGGAACCATATTTAGGCAGCCATATTCTTTGGTTGTATTGTGGGTGATTGTCCTGAGTGTCTTGATGTCCGTGTTAGATGTTAGTTGACACATGTATAGGCTGTTTTCGGGTTTCGTTTATTGTTTTGTAGTGTTGTTTAGATTCGTGTTACGTTTGTTTATTAAAACATGAATCGCAATCGACACGCTGCGTTTTGGTCCGACTCTCCTTCACCATTAGAAAGCCGTTACACATATATAGTGCACTATTTTATAGCACCCTGTTCCTTATATAGTGCATTATTTAATAGAACCCTGTTCCCTATATAGTGCACTATTTTATAGAACCCTGTTCCTTATATAGTGCACTATTTTATAGCACCCTGTTCCTTATATAGTGCACTATTTTATAGCACCCTGTTCCTTATATAGTGCACTATTTTATAGCACCCTGTTCCTTATATAGTGCACTATTTTATAGCACCCTGTTCCTTATATAGTGCACTATTTTATAGCACCCTGTTCCTTATATAGTGCACTATTTTATAGCACCCTGTTCCCTATATAGTGCACTATTTTATAGCACCCTGTTCCCTATATAGTGCACTATTTTATAGCACCCTGTTCCCTATATAGTGCACTATTTTATAGCACCCTGTTCCCTATACAGTGCACTATTTTTAGGGCTCTGGTTCCCATCCTTGATGACTCAATGACTGGGTTTATTGAAGGGATGAGATATGGGCTACAGGTGTTTAACGGGTCCCAGCAGGTTAGTCCATAACTAAGAGATGTTTAATTGAGACATAGTTAATTAGGCCAGGCTGTTAATACTTGATCCTGATGGTTTACAGTGGTAGTGTCCTCTCCTCTCCTTCTTGGCTTGCTGTGCTGTCATGACATGCTGCTGCCTCTTCATTAAGGTGTGTGTGTGTGTGTGTGTGTGTGTGTGTGTGTGTGTGTGTGTGTGTGTGTGTGTGTGTGTGTGTGTGTGTGTGTGTGTGTGTGTGTGTGTGTGTGTGTGTGTGTGTGTGTGTGTGTGTGTGTGTGTGTGTGTTTGTGTGCGTGCGTGCGTGTGCCTGCCCGTAAAGCCGCAGATGAGCATGTCTTTTTGAGGACAGTCAATTTTACAGGTCAACTCGCACCGCAGAACTGACAAATCAATAAAAGTTAAGGAGGTAAATTATTTAAAGCCAACTCTAATTAGTTAGGTATTCCTGATCTATGGATTCCTCTACAGTGTTGATGATGGAGTCCAGTTTATGGAAGGATTGAGCTCTCTTCCTCTGTTGCAGGAAATCACTTTCTCACAGAATGCAAATCATAATTTGAACCACTAGCCAGCATTCACAGATATATGACTGGGAGAGATGTGGTGACATACCTCATTAGTTATTATCTCTAAAAGCTAGGCCTGCACAAAGGTACACAATACTATTTTGTAATCACTAAAATAAAAATGATTGAAAATGTACATATTTGAGTTACAGTTCCAATTCTTGAAAATACTTGTAATATGCATTTTTTAAATACAGTTGACATGCTGTTATTTATTTCAAGTATGACAACACTCCAGTTAGTGCTTAAATGAGACCCCACACTATCCTTCTCAGTTCCCCTCTCTCCCATCCCCTCTCTCTCCATCCCTCTCTTCTCCTCCCTCTCTGCTCTTTGTCTGTGGGTGGGGGTTTACATAGGCGGTGGAGGGTGTTGGGGAGGGGTAATTGTTATCAGGCACAGTGGGAGAGACTATCGATCATCTCTTTTAATTACCCTCAGCATAGCGAAAGGGCTAAATTAACTTCCTACCCTCCTCTCCCCTGGAAAAGCCATGAATATTTCAAAGGGAAGAGCCCAATCGTATGTCACTCAGGTCCACTCTGGCAACACTTATCAGAGTTATTTATCTGCCTCTCTCTCTCTCTCTCCCCCTCTCTCTCTCTCACTCTCTCTCTCTCCCTCTCTCTCTCTCTCTCTCTCTCTCTCTCTCTCTCTCTCTCTCTCCCCTCTCTCTCTCTCTCTCTCTCTCTCTCTCTCTCTCTCACTCTCTCTCTCTCTCTCTCTCTCTCTCTCCTCACAGCTAACAAACATCTCAGGGTGAAAGACAAAGCTTGCAGCTGGAGAAGTAGGGTGGGTCGGTACACGGTAACTACCCCACACACTGGCAATCTGGTGTGGGTGGAACATGAGAAGAAGGAGAAACACATGCATTAGATCTGTTTTACAATTCCAGTCTGCTGTTGTTATTGTGGTGGCTCTCTGCACCATGCCTATAGCACTTGTTAGCTCCACTGGGGATACTCTGGCTTGGCTGTGGTAATACTGCTGCTCATCTCTCTCTCTCTCTCTCTCTCTCTCTCTCTCTCTCTGTCTGTTTTTCTCTCTCACCCTCTCTTTCTTTCTTTCTCTCTCTCTCTCTATCTCTCTCTCTCTCCCTCTCTTTCTCTGTCTGTCTTTCTCTCTCTGTTTCTCTCTCTCCCTCTCCCGTTCTCTCCCGTTCTCTCTCTGTCTCCCTCTCTCTCTCTCTCTCTCTCCCTTTCTCTCTCTCTGTTCCACCCCTACTCTCTCTCTCTTCCATCCCTCTCTCTTTCCTCCACTAGCAGCTATCTCCCTCTCTCTCCCCCTCTCTCTCTCTCTTTCACCAACCCCTCTGTCTGAGCTCTCGGAAGGCTCAGGTTGTGGAGCGGCTTTAGTGAGTGAGAACATCTGCATGTCAGTGCACAGCGAGGAATGGGAGGACAACACAAGCTGCTGATATACATTAATCTACTGCCACACCAGACCCAGAGGCCCTGCATGCTGGCTGTCAAGGCCTGGCATGGAGCACTCTGTCGCCCATCACCCTAGATTAGGACCTAGCTCAGACCTGAAAGGGGGCCAAGGCCTGGTGTGCCTACAGATCAGCTAGGATCATCCAGGACTAGTCAAACAGGAACTAGGACATGAACACATGAACCAAAACCAATCCCCTCGCTCTAGAAACAACAACAACCAATCCCCTGACTGGAGAAACAAAAGATAAGCAAAATAGGTCTATACTGGCAAGAACAATTATATTTGTTCCCAGTTTAGGAGTATGCTAATGATATAATCAATAAATGTGTATCTATTCTCAGCTTGCCTGAAATAATCACCAGTGGCAACACTGTTTTACACCCTAGTGTCAAGAATCAAAGATGAGTATTGGATTGGCTGGTCGTTGGTGCACCTTCCCGCATATTTGATAACCATCAGCTATCTCCTCCTCCGACAGTCAGTCAGTCAGTCAGTCAATCAGTCAGTCAGTCAGGTATTCAGTAACTGTACTGGTGTGGAGCAGGTGGATTTGTGGGACTGTCAGTGTAAATCAATGTAAGACATTTACCCATCTCTTCCTCCTGGTCCCTGTCCTCAGCTCTTTGCATATAAAGTACTACTCCTCCCGCCCGGCCACTCGCCTCGCTCCCCTTTTCCTCATTTTCCTCTTATTGATTTTTGGGGACGGTGGCCTGCTTCGTTGTAAGGGATGACATTTAGCAGGGCAAGCTATCTCTTAAGGATTCCTCATGCACAAAATGGCTCATGTGACAATGTTCTTTGATTGGTAGAAGAATTCTAGGACTTTGAGTATTGTTTATCAAAGACACAATGGTAACAGCAAGCTAAGTGAGATAGTGAGTCAAGAGTGGTGCTAGTAACATTGGGACTAGTATCCTGAAAAAAAGACAGGCAGATACAGTAGCTAGCTCCAGTACATGACTCTTTACAAGTACTGGGAATGAAGCCATTAGTTTCCTGGCACGTCTTTTTTTAAATTAATGTTCTGAGAACAGAAGTGAACATTTAGCTTGTTCTGGGAACGTTCATTTTTAGATTGCAGGAAGAATCTGAGAACATTTTACTCTGGTTCCCTGAAAGTTTTCCTGGGAGGTTTTATTAACGTTCTGAGGTTATTTGAAGGTAATTAAATAACATTCTGAGAACATGTTTCCATAAGACGTTTAATAACATGCTAAGTTGAACTGTTTTGAACTCCAAGCAGAGATAGGACACATGGGAATGAATTGTCTTAGGCATTCATCAGGAAAACACATGCTTTTTTTTCTTATGGCACAGTGTCAGAGAGATTCAAACCTATGAACTTCTGTTTTCTATCTATGGAATTAATCCGCTGCGCCACCAGGATGGAGGAAGAATACCCTGTTTTTTAAAAAGTCGTACAAAGCTGTTCGTTTTCGTCTATTCAAACAGACCCCATTTCAAAGGAAACAAGCACTCATTAAGATCAGGTGTGGCCATTTAGTGGGCGCGCCCACACCTGAACACACTTAACAACATAGAGGATAGAGAGAGTTTCGTTGATGCTGAGAACGGAATGTATATGTTTTTTAAAAACATTCTTAGAACGTTCTTTGAACGTCACTAATGTTTCTTGTGTTTTTTTTATGTAAAGTTTTCTGTTCTGAGAACATGCCTTTAAATAGAACCACGAGGAAACCTGCAGCAAATGTTATGTTGAAGTACTTAAATTCCCACAGAAGAACGTTGTTTCTTAATGTTCTCGGAACAATTTGAGAACATTACTTTAAATAGAATCATGAGGAAACCTGTAGGAAACGTTATGCTGAAGTACTGAAATTCCCACAGAAGAAACATATGGTTCTCAGAATGTTGTGGAAGGTTATATGCAATATAACCATAGGACAAGCATGCTCTCACCAAGCTCTAAGAAACACATGGTTCTCAGAACATTACTTTAAATAGAACCATGAGGAAACTTGTAGGAAACTCCCACAGAAGAACATTGTTTCTTAACGTTCTCTGAACTAGTTGAGAACGTTCCTAATGTCAAACCAGTTGGAGAAGGTTCCTAGAACATTACACATGTAAAATTAAAAGTAACCATGTTTGAACTTTTAGGAAACATTCTATTAAAGTAATACAATTCCAAAAAAATAATAACGTTTCTTAAATGTACTGACAATGTTCCAAAGCCAAGCAACTATCCTGCACCATTCACAGAAAATTGTGGGAAGGATGTATGCAAATTAACCACGGGACAACCACGCTCTCACCAAGCTCTAAGAAAAATATGGTTCTCAGAACATTATATGCTAGCTGGGTGGATACCTTAACACTGCCGAGCAAGACAGGGGACAAGGAGAGGCGAGAGGAGAGGAGAGGGGGGGCAAACCTATCTGCAAGCTCCCTCCCTGCCTGCCTGTCATCCTTCAACACTTCCTGCCTTCCTACCTTCCTGCCTTCCTGCCTCTCTCCCTCCCTGCCTTCCTGCTGGGGGATGAGTAAAGGTTGAGGCAGGGCGATGCTGGCCCACGCTCCTCTACTTGTTCTAATTGAAAAGGAAGAGAGTGTGGCTGGTTGTCAGGGCAAACAGAAGTCAGTCAGTCAGTCAGTGCATTATTCCCCAGTGCTTGGCTGGCCTCCCCTACTCTTCTGTGTAATTTAAATGACTGTCAGGTCAGTGGCGAGAGCAGCACCTCTCCTGTTAAAAGGGAGCCTGCCACCGTCGTCACCAGCCTGCCTGCCTGCCACACTGTTGATTGTCTCCCCCCCCAAAGCCAATGGCAGGCCAGGCACAGCTGTCATCCGCCGGTCACAATGCATTTACTTAGTGACAGAATTCTAATTAGTCGCTACAGTGGTGCCACCAGATTGAGAGGGAGAGAGGGGGAGAGAGGGAGCGAGGGAGTTTGGTGAGTCAGGTGGTGGGTGGGTAGGTGGGGGAGAGAGGAGTGAAGTGACAGGGTGTAGTTAACTTCCCTCCTGTAAAGAAATAGACTCACATAACAACCATAACAACGTTCTCATTGGGATCCTATGTCGCCACAGTTTTGCTGCGTTCAGTTTTAACATTCAGCATTTCAGCTATAGAGCTTATCGTGATCATCGTCAAAGAGCTGACTCATAAACACTGCAGTATTTTGGGGTCCAGATCCAACTATTCTGTGAGTCTTTATGTGCAGGGGATGGAATCCCTTTTATAACAAAACATTGTATTTTTCTTAAATAATGTCATCAAAGGTATTATAATTCTATGCCATAAAAACCAAATCATAATGTAGACCTACTACATAATTGGAGGACAAATTGAAGTGCTCCTAACCTCCTACACTTCAGCCATCGAGTGATGCAGCTTTTATGTCACTCAGTCCTTTCCAGCCTGACAGCTTTTCTCTTTTTATAGTCTTTGTTGAGCTGGAGGTTATACAGTAGAGAATGAGAGCCACACACTTGTCTCCCCTTGAAACAGTCACCTGAGGGCCCCAGAGGAGGGCCCTAATAACTGGAAACCCCGCTTAAAGCCCACGGGGTCCCCTCTCTGTCTCCTCTGTCTCCTCTGTCTACCTCTCCATCCAAACGGACTGTTCCGCTCCATCTCCAGCACTTCGGCAGAGTGAAAGCCTGGGCCTAGAGAGGCTTTTAAGCCCCTTGAAGAGTTCATCCTGGCCCCATTACCATAGCTCCGGAGTGGGATGTCGTCGGCACCTGAGCAGTCCAAGGCCCTAAAGCAGGACTGGAGAGCCCTCCAGGAGGAGAGGAGAGCCCAGCCAGGCGAGGAGAGACAAGGGCCCTTTCTACCTGCTCCCTCTCTGCTCCCTTTCCTTCCCCCTCCATCCCCTCGGTCCGCACCCACGCGTGGTTCAGTCCAACCAGGCAGGAAAGGGCCTGTCAAGGGGCCCCTCCAGGAGCAGTTGAAAGGGTCAAGCACGGCGGTGGAGACGGCGTCGGCTGGCAATGCCAGGTCACAGCACATTTACTCAGTGACACAATTGTAATTAAGTGACGCTGCTGTGTCACTGCACCCCATAGACAGGGCCACGCGTCGGGAGCGTCGGGGCCACGGAGCACTGAATGACTAATTCTGCCTGTCTGGGAGGTTGGGTGGGGGCCTCTTGTTCTTCTCCCTCTGTCGAGAGATTTGTCTTGCCCCTTAGCTAAATTATATGTTTGGCCATTGTTTTTTGTGGTTGGAAGTATCATTGATAGTTGGATCATCTTCACGATCATGATGGCAGGAAGGATATTGCTTTTTCATTGTTGTAGGGCCATTGGTGTACTTGTGACTTTCAATTCACACTTACAGCGCATGATGTCCTTTTCATTTGGAAGCTATGTTCAGCTCTGTGAGTTTGCTGTTCAGCTCGTTTTCATCAGATATTGTATCAATATAAGAACATGATGTAGACATGATGAGACAGACAGACAACATATTTTTCCACCATCGGGACCAGATCATTAAGACCTTCGACTAGTTGCGTTCTTTGATTATTTAAGTCTTTGGTCTTACCTCAACATCGGTGAATAGTGAGAGAGCTCTCTCTCTCTCTCTCTCTCTCTCTCTCTCGACACTCTGCCTGTCTGCAATCAAACGCTGGGCCGACATAATGACAGGGAAATCAAGAGGTGAGATCAACACAGGTCGAATTAACACTCACAGGAATGGCCCCTGCCTCCGTGACCCTGTCTGATCTCTGGGGAGAGCGCTGGCCGCATTATGTTAATCACTCTGCCTAGAGACACAGGCAGCCAGACGCACAGAGTAATGGTGTGTGTGGTCTGTGAGTGAGTGTGTGTGTGTATGTGCGGTGTGTGTGTGTGTGTGTGTGTGTGTGTGTGTGTGTGTGTGTGTGTGTGTGTGTGTGTATGTGTGGTGTGTGTGCGTGTGTTTGTATGTATGTGCGTGCGGGTGTGTGTTAAAGACATAGAAGAAGAAGGAAGCAGCGATGGGGGAATATCTGAAAGGCAAGGCCAGATAAGGTGACGTTCCCAGGATTAATTTGTGCCTGGCCATAAGGATTAAGAGGACAGAGGCTGGAGAAGAGGTAGAAGACAATTGAACCCCATCTAAACTTTTTTTTTTCATTTCTCCCTTCCTCTCTTTTAATTTGTACATGTGTCATGTCTTCCACAGCACCCCTGCCTTTCTCCTCAACAGCCTCAAGTCATTAGCAAAGGGGTGGTCAGTTCAAGGTTAGCTAGAAAGTCACGCAGTCGGAGAAGTTAAAGGCTTGGGCAATAACGCAATAATGGAAAAGGCTAATTAAAATCACAGTTAAGTTGGATCTGGGAGGGGGGATGACAAAGCTGGGTTCGCTAATGAGACGTATATACCGGATCATTTTCCACAGCCAGTCTTTTTCTGATCTGTCTCTCTGATGAACATGTATCACTGCAGAGTAAAACCCAGAGATGAAAGCCTAAGTCAAGATTTTAACATTTAGAGGCTAAAGAAGAGGTCATGTCTCCAAATGACAATTTGTTTGATATGTCTGGGTTTGAACTTAAATTCTGCACACACAGCTGAGGCACATACAAAGTCGCTGACAACTTTTCTTTGCGGTATTGACAAGTCGTTGATATAAATGTTAATGAATTAGCATAAATCATTTGACGTTGTCCTACTGGTTATGGTAATTCATTAATGTACTCACAATCCATACATTTATATTTTATCAGTCACTCAAATATGCCTCGCACAAAGACAGACCATGACAGTGAAAGCGTATTTAGAAGAAAAACATCTCATTCCAAAAGCATGGGCATTAATATGGAGTTGGTCCCCCTTTTGCTGCTATAACAGCCTCCACTCTTCTGGGAAGGATTTCCGCTATATGTTGGAACATTGCTGTGGGGACTTGCTTACATTCAGCCACAAGAGCATTAGTGAGGTCGGAGCACTGATGTTGGGCGATTTAGGTTTGGCTCAAAGTCGGTGTTCCAATTCATCCCAAAGGTGTTCAATGGAGATGAGGTCAGGGCTCTGTGCAGGCCAGTCAAGTTCTTCCACACCAGTCTCGACAAACCACTTCTGTATGGACCTCTCTTTGTTGTGCTGAAACAGGAAAGGGCCTTCCCCAAACTGTTGCCACAAAGTTAGGACAGAGTTGTCTAGAATGTCATTGTGTGCTGTACCGTTAAGATTCACTGGAACTAAGGGGCCTAGCTCATGCCATGAAAAACACCCCCAGACCATTATTCCTCCTCCACCAAACTTTACAGCTGGCACTATGCATTCGGGCAGGTAGCATTCTCCTTGCATCCGCCAAACCCAGATTTGTCCGTCGGACTGCCAGATGGTGAAGCGTGATTCATCACTCCAGAGAACGCGTTTCCACTGCTCCAGAGTCCAATGACGGCGAGCTTTACACCACTCCAGCCAACGCTTGGCATTGAGCATGGTGATGTTAGGCTTGTGTGCGGCTGCTCGGCCATGGAAACCCATTTCATAAAGCTTCCGATGAACAGTTATTGTGCTGATGTTGCTTACAGAAGGAGGTTGTAACTTGGTAGTGAGTGTTGCAATTGTGGACAGGCGATTTTTACACGCAAGGTGCTTCAGCACTTGGTGGTCCTGTTCTGTGAGCTTGTGTGGCCTATCACTTCGCGGCTGAGCCGTTGTTGTTCCTTGACGTTTCCACTTCACAATAACAGCACTTACAGTTGACCTGGGAAGCTCTGGCAGGGCAGAAATTTGACAAACTGACTTTGTTGGAAAGGTGGCATCCTATGACGGTGCCATGTCACTGAGCTCTTCATTACGGGCCGTTCTACTGCCAATGTTTGTCCATGGCGATTGCATGGCTGGATGCTCGAGATAATGGGTGTGGCTGAAATAGCCAAATCCACTCATTTTAAGGGGTGTCCACATACTTTTGGCCATGTAGTGTATCTGTCAATTTCTGAGATCATCCACTGTATTAACCCACGACACGAGGAGAAACACATCTTCCCTGATATCCTACCAGATGACAAAACAGATGATCAAACAGTTAACTCGTGGACCAGAACATCTGCCAAGGGAGTAGAACCATAGTCAGTCACCCAGTGTTGGTACAGCATCGTCTGGCCAAGTGGCCATTCTGGTGGTCTGGGTACAGTGGCAGCGAGTCAGAGTGGTCCTTCCAGACCCTGAAGAGTGTCCTGCCAGCCCTCCACCACTCAGAGATAGTGAGCTCATTTACCCTAAGTGTGCTACTGGGTACTGGAAGTCAGTGGGGCTGAGAGAGAGAGAGAGAGAGAGAGAGAGAGAGAGAGAGAGAGAGAGGAAGATACAGTGTGAGAGAGAGAGAGAGGAAGATACAGTGTGAGAGAGAGAGAGAGAGAGGAAGATACAGTGTGAGAGAGAGAGAGCTACTTCAGCAAAAAGAGAAGTGCTGCCAGGATAAAGTAAGCCTGCTTCATTAGCATGCCTCGTGCAATAAAGCACCTGCCATTGGGCTTGATGAAACACTTTTCCATGGCTTCCTCCTCCTTCTCTCCTCCTCTCCTCCTCCTCTCCTCCTCTTCTCTCCTCCTCTCCTCCTCCTCTCCTCCTCTCCTCCTCTCTCCTCCTCTCCTCCTCCTCTCCTCCTCCTCCTCTCCTCCTCTCCTCTCCTCCTCCTCCTCCTACTCCTCCTCCTCCTCCTCCTCTCCTCTCCTCCTCCTCCTCCTCCTCCTCTCCTCCTCCTCCTCCTCCTCTCCTCCTCC